>NC_056734.1:479311279-479338779 GCF_019279795.1 Protopterus annectens
CATTCACAATCTGTTGCTAAAAGTGTTAATTAAAGTTAATGACTTGGTGACTATTACAGTTACGTTATTATTATTATTATTATTATTATTTTTTTGCTTAGGTAAAAGATAGATGCAAGATATTTATTTATTTATTTGTTTGTTTGTTTACGTATTATGCATTTTCCTGTTAATCTATTAAATGAGTAAAAGGGCTTCAGCGAAGACAAACTATTCAATCCATTACAGATACAAGGGATAAGCATGACAGAGTTTGTCAATAAATTAAAGCACAACCAAAACATATAAAATGTAAGAAAGAGCAGCAAGATAAAAACATGCTTAAAATCAACAAATTAAATAATAAAAATATGATTGCAAAAAAAAAAAAATCACAGACAATATGTTTGTCAGTACTCCTACCTGATATACATATTTTTCTCAATGCAAATGATACAGTAGTGGATAGCACGAATTATTTATAAACATCTCTGATCAAAAATCTTATACATATAACAGAAAAAGATATTTGAGATTTTACCTTGCCATTTTGTTCACTAATATAATCAGCTGAATATTTAGTACCTCACCTTTACTCTGGGCCCTTTTGCTTTAAACAGACCATCTCTTGTATGCTGTTATCTTAAAAAGTAATAACTTAAAGAGGTGTCCATATGCCCACACTGAAAAATTGGTCTAGCTATTTTGCAATGCCGACTCTTTACTCCACAGTTTCTTTAATGTACGTCTAATTCTGACTTTTCACAATTGGATGTCAAAACAAAATATATTTCACTCAAAATGAGGACTGAAAATATCCATGAAATACATAATGGCTTACAAGGCATCTGCAAACCCCACACTTATGAATCTCCTGCATATTTGTACGTCAGATAGTACCAGAAATACATGGCCTAAGGACTGAAATTTTGTCTGTGACTTAAAGAGAACATGCTGAAGAGACAGATAGGTGTCCTAGAGACTGCCCCTCCTATGGAACAGAATCCCATCCATGTGAAGATGAGTTTGTCTATTACACAGTTTAAGCACAACCTAGACCAGTGGGTGGGGAAAAGTAAATTTACACTGGATCTGGCACCCCTGTCCCTTATGGATAGAGGACACTTACAAATGCCTGGCCCTCAATGTCCTATTTGGATTCAAGACATCATTATTCTTTCAGTAAAACTTGGCTAGGCTTAGAAAGGGCCCCATGGACAGTTAGCCTGATAATAATCTATGAATCTAAGATCTGTAAATGTTATATTGTGCTCATGTTTGGTTGTATTTAAATGCCTCTTGGAAACCAAAACTGTGGCACAGAAATAATGTATATTTATTACAGTCAAGATGACTGAAAGAGATATTGCACTGCAGCACTGTACATGGGAACCTCATTGCCATATCATGCTTTTCATCTGATATTACAAATCCGAGGGTTGCTATGCCTTGTAGTAAAAGAAAAACAACAGTTACTCAGGATTTCTGAACTCTTCATCAATAATATGATTAAAATATATTATTTACTGTGGTATGTGCAATATACTTATTTCAACATAGTTTTACAGTCCTTCACATTTATCTGACGACAACAGTATGAAAACAAATCAGTGAAAGGAGTCTTTTTTGTCAGAAATACTCGTAGTATATTGGTTACTTCATAAGGATTTCAATGATATATTTTCGCTTTGTTTTCCTTTTTTCATTTTTATTTTTAGAATTTTAAAATATTAATCAATTACAGTAAAGAAACATAACACATAAATGTCGCACAAAATAAATATTTACAATATTCCAATTTCAATCATTTTAACATATCTAAAGAGAATTATATTTTTTTTAAATTAAGAGAAGGATAAACATTCAATTAATATTTTTCTAGTAGACTTTCGACTTTCAGCCATCTATTTTGCATAATGATATATTTTCTAATTTGTGGGGCAGACGTAGAATACAGTGTTGTAAAGTAAAAGGTCTGATGTCAGTACTACTGAATTTAAACTATTCGTACTTAAAAGTGGTCTTTATGTTATAACAACTAATCTTTGAAATAATAAAAAAAGATAATAAAAAAAACAGAAAGAAATATAGCTAAGAAAAAAATTAATGAATAAAATCCTCCAGAACCAAGACAGTCAAGAATAGAACTCCTTATTACACAGGTAGAAAACTTTCACTCACAGCTTCTTAAAGGACAACAACGGGATTTTATTATTAAATGCTTTACTTCTCTGTCCTTTTTTCCCCTATTTATTGTCCCTGCTACGAAGAAACAACAACACAGCATTTAAAATACTTTAACTGTTTCTCTCCACTAGAACAGTACCTTACTATACTGTGGTGGTTTCACTTTTAAAAAAACTTTTATCCCACCCATGCTGCAGTCTCCAATTCATTGATGTCATGAAGTCCACTGAATGCAGTTAATTTTCTGGCCAGTTGCCTCCCCAAACTGACATCACCATGACTGTCCTAAAAACCCACTCATGCTGTGATGTCACAGCTCCCTTGTCTTTCCCCTACCCATACAGAAAGTAAAGGCTAGAACAAGGAAACAGTACATGAGTTAAGTCTCCTGTTGTGAGCTGTCAATCACAGCAGGTAACAGCTCAAAATACCATTAGCACTTTGACAGCTAGGGAAGTTAGGTGTGAAGGGCGATGGGAGATGAGTAAAAGTAGTACAATTCAGGCTTCAAAAAATGCAGTTTAGCCATTCTAAAAATAAGCAGCAGTAAAAAGCACTTTGAAATGCTGTTCTGTGGTATTTGTACTGTATGTGTTTTTAAGTAATCATTGAATTGCATGAAATGTTACTTAAAACTAACTGAGGGAAAGACAACAATGTATGCATGTAAAATCAATGCAGTGATAGGAGCTTTAGGAAGAAAGAGGCCTGCATGATATAACTTTTTTACAGATGAGAACTGCATTTTGGGATAGTTAGAGGAAGACTAAATCAGAATTACTTCAAGATGCCAGACCCCATATGGTCAGACTCAGAAATTACATATAAAAATATTTAAAAAACTGTAAATAGTCCCAGAGTGGTGTTAAAATGTAGGAAACACCAAACCATGATGAAATAAACATGTTTTTTTGAGTCTGTGAGTGTGGTTCACCTGTAAGGCATAAAGCATTAATTAAGACATACTACATTTTTATACAAATGTGAAATGACATGAGTTATCACAATTGAAAAACAATTAAGAGTTAAAGTGACAGAATTTAATTTGCCTTACTACAGTTCTTTTAAAATAGGTTTAATACTAGCCATTCCATTTAAACCTGGAGCTATGTGTGCTCTAAACCTAATTATCCATTTGGTTTCCTGTTTCTCTCTCATACTAATCAAGTCACCTCCTGTAACTTGTTCATAAATAACTTGTAAAATCATAAATTTGAATCGGTGTGTAGTATTAGTGTCAGTAATATGTTTGTACAGCATGTTTCTTTGTACTTTCGTATTTATTTCACACAAATAATCCCCTATTCATTCTTTTAACTTACGATTCATTTTGCCAGTATAGCATGCCTCACATATCTTACATTTTGCCATATAAATTACATTCCTTGTATCATATGTGTTGGCATATAATGTAAACATTGTACCATGTACTGGGTGTATAATATATTTATCAGTATACATATAACCACAAAAAACACATTATTACATCAGAAAGTTCCTTGTTTATTACTTTTTATATATTTTTAACTTTTGACTGTTCTTTATAACCCTTTAAATTATTACATATTTTGCAACCAAGACTTGATTCTTTTTCTAATGTATTTTTTTATTTTAGTTAAGTTATATATTAAAGACCGGTGTTTCCTGGTAATATTTTTAACACAGTCAATATTTCTATTGTATGTAAGCATGAATCTGTGTTTGTTATTTTGATGTTTAGGAGCTTCATTAATTACACTGTTCCCTTCAGAAAAATTAGGTAGGTGACTCTGTTGTGGCCAAAGCAGGCTCCTCTGACCAGAAATATTTTACCCAGGATCCATCTGATGTAACACCTACAGCCACTAAGGACCAGGGGTTAGCTAGATGCTTTGCAGCTGTTAGTGTCCCCTCAGTGAGCAGGGGAGAACCACTCTTTTCAATTCTAGGAGAGAGAACAGGAAATGCTTCCCTGTTTAGTTAGAATGCTGGGCCCATACCCAGGGAAGCTGCTGTTGCCATTAACAACTTTGTTGGTCCAATTGTCCTGGTCAAAAAGAAACAGAAAACTAAACATGTATCTTCTCCTGTTCAAATTTATCTGGCTCCTGGCCTAATTCAGGCTTGTAATAATTCTTATAAGGTGGTTTCTGGTAAAAGAAACTTTGATTTCTCTTCTGAAGAGATTCAAGATTCTAAATCTGGACAAGAACATATAGGGGCAGATGCAAGGTTTTCTCCTCAGATTTCTGATTCAGACTCAAAGAGCTCTGTTTCTCTTTCTCTGAAACTATTTCCGGCATATGCCAGTGTTTTGTGTAGGAGAACATTGATGTTTGTCAGCTCATCAGAAAATACAATGTGTTGTTGTCCTGGTCCCCTTCAATAAACACATCACACCGAATGACATTTAACAACCTTTATTAAAACTTCCATAACATAGCTTTGAGCACAAAACTTATTAATTGTAACTAGACACAATATATATAGTTGATTCTAAACACAGCATAAACATCCTTATAATGTTAATCAGGGCAGCGTACCTACTCACACTGTCCCAGTAAGCAGTGTCCATACCTGAACTCACTTATTTTACTTATGAGGCAGTGTCCCATCTCACTTCATACACCATTCATTGAATTACCTTCCACCAAATAGGCAGCACCCTTACCTCAGCTTACTCATACATTCAGCAAGCTTCCTCCAGCTGCTCATTTTCCTTTAGCCAAATCCTTGAAAGAACCCAGACACCAGAGGGGAAACAGAAGAGGGCAAAAGCCTGTCCCTCTTCTCTGCCAACCAGCCTGACCAGGCTGTTCCCCTCCTTTCTACCCAAAATTGTTCAGTCAACCATCTCCCATAAAGGGAATAGTTAAGCCAAACATCATTCGGTGTACCCATCATCTGTAAAGTACATTAGTACCCAGTCATCAACCCCACAGCTTGACATACCAACACTGATACACACCTATATGACACTAAATAAATTAGGATTACCCGTGAGCCCATTATACCACACCGGAACATCCACTCCCAGACAATACATTATCTTTTAGCCCACTTCCTTCAAGCCACTAACCATCGCTCCACCTTTCATGAATGACAACCTATATCACTTACTTCATGCCACTAACCATCACTCCACCTTTCATAAATGACAATCTATAGCCATAACAAATGCCACAGAATTATAACCCCTTGAACTCAAATCTTCACTCAGTCAAAGAAAACCCTTAGCAAGTCTCAACCCAGGACCCTGTCAACTAAAGCATAGCACAATAGCCCAGCAAACTACACAGCTCTGGATGTGCAGTAAACCGATTACTGCAGGGAAAAGTCTAACTCCAAAACTTTAATGACCTAACACTAAGTGCCAGAAACCAGAACCCCCTAGAAAACTTGCCTATGCCCCACAATGACGTACTCGACATGCCCAACCTTACACACCCTCAGTTCACTCATTACTAAATGGCAATTAGGCTTCTATCACTGACCCTATTACCTACACTGCTTCCAAAACCATCCCTACAAAATTCCTTCAATCATAATTGAAATGGTTCTTGTAGTACTCTCATCTAAACCCAAACCTAGCATGAAACATTACCAAAATTCTACAGGAGTCAACTAGTGATTAATATACCACCTACAAACTCTGTAGTAATTCCCATTCCAATGATCCAAAGAACATTTCCATAAACAAGCAATACAATAAATCCCCATCCAATCACTCTAAACCAAATAATAGTTTAAACATAAAGTCATCATCGCCTAAAAATGTGACCTTGGCAACCCCTCCAATTTCCTGCTTTGATCTGCCAATGGCTGTACACAAGACCTTAAACTGCAAAGAAATCTAAGATGCTGAAACTTTAAATACCACCCTGCCCAATACCTCTCACGTATACCCCACCTTGAGGAAGGTCCCCCACCCTGTCCTAAAATCATGTTCCTCATAGTTCCATATCGAATATTCTGGCCCAATTCCATTTTAGATATATGAATTAAAATTTAGCTAGCTTACCAGAGGCCTAAACCAGTGACCTTAGAGTACCCCTGATCCTATGATGATTGGACTCCACCTCACCTGTGAGAACCCCAATCTCACCTTAAACCATCCTCTCCCTGGATCACCATGTCTCAACACGCCTCTCCTTCAACTTGCCCCTACCATACCTTGATAGACTCAAACCATGCTGTGTCATCATTAGCACAGACTTATGATTACCTGCTAACCCCTTGTGCTCCACTCCCGCAATCAAAACATCCCCACAATCAACATCCATTACCTTCCAAAACCATTTCTGACATGGCATGGACCACTGCTCACCATGCAGTCCTTCTGTGATCTCATTGTGAACCACTCAAGAGACCAAGACCTCCATTGCAACAGCTTCTATAAGTTTGAGCTCGTCACCTCCGGTCACCAACCAATGTCAACTCAAATTCCATTCTGCAATAAAACTAAAACAGAATAAGTATTCTGACTTTACAATACAAGAACTGAAACAAAACAATTCCCCAAACCCTATCTTTTGTATTGTAGAGTTAAAACATGGTTGCTAGGGCAAAAGTACATCATACAGCAGGTTGTGTGCCCTGCAAGAGAACCACAATGTGACAAGAGACTTTATTAACTGGGCAAATCTAATACAATCGTCACAATAGGTATATTAAATTTATAAGTCATCTTTATTATTCTTGAGAAGCCTTATATCCTATATCTATCTACAATTATGCTAAGTGTAGCATATCAAGTTAGTAAGTAGTTAAACAATCATAATGCAAAATATGGAAGTGTACAAAATGTGCATCTTTTTATAGGTAGCAAATGTCTGCCGACTTCAAGGAGAAAAAAAATCTATAGAATAATATGTATATTCTAATTTGGAATTACTTGTATAGAAATATCACCTCGACACAAATAAGGTGCATTGCCAGACATTTTGCACTGCAATGTTGTTAATGCAGTGAAAATGGCTGTTACCTTCATGACGACTTAACTGAATACATTATCTTTTTCTGCTAGATCATCAGTCTTCAGACCTTTCATTTTATGAAACGTTTAGCTATATGACACATTTTAATTGAATGAAATTACCTTGTTCTGTAACATGTATTAGTTCAAGAAACTATAGCTATCATTTCAAGTACACCAGTAAAGACTAACTTTCAAAATTGTTCCCTTCAAAGTCAGAACAACATCCTGGGCACTCCACACACCAGGTGCCCATCCACAGTCCACAATTATTTGCAGCCACACCATGCAAATGTATGAATTCAGAAACAGTGTTTAGTCCCAGAATGACCTCCACAAGAAGCCACCACCTAGTGACTCCAATCCTGAGGTCAATGCCAGCAACTTGCCAGAAAACCACAAAATGCCTGAGGAACAGACCCCCAATCCAAGGCCAGATGAGAGACTACCGCGGCTGCACCACACCTCGCACAAACCAACCCCCATTAATCAACCACTACTTGCACATATACAAAGGACTTTACTCTAAACAATTTATCACAAATATCCAAGACATTGCAGTAAGTGTTGAGAGACTTAAATCTTTTCACATTCAACACGGAGATCACAATCCGTTCACATACACTTCCCCTCCTTGCTATGCAAACTAGTATGCCCACAACAGGTAAAGCAACATTAAAAGCAATTACATTAAAATTAGTCTTGGTTATCCAATGGAGGAGCCAGGATGGGAAGCCAGCACCAGTTTTCCCTTCAGGAATCACAAACAGAATGAATTTCAATACAGGAAGCAACACAAGTGAAAGCTACATTTGCAGCCCTTCAAGCAATGACCCTATCTCAGTATTTCCCAGTATAAGTGCCCCACTGCTCACACAGATGTTTGCTGGCCATCTGCACTGCAAATCATGTGTCCTGCTTAAACCAAATAAACTTTGTGTACTGAGGTGGAGAGAACCCTATAATATTAAATTAATAACAGAATGGTTAGAGTAGTAGACTGTACCCACACTTACCCACACAAACAGGATAGCAGTAAAGAAATGATATCCTAATCAGTACTGCAAGCCGAATCGGAACAGTCCTATATCCGATCTGGCAATGGGCAAGGCGGCTCCAACAAACAATAGGTTTGTAACAATGAAAGTGCTATAGTTGTGTATGGCATACACTAACAGAATCCGTTCAATGATCCACCAAACTGACAGTGCATTACTACTGCCAATGTATTTACCAGCCAGCCCTTACACCTGCAAACAATGACTCACATTCTGCTCAAACATTTACTTGAATGGATTAGTCAAAATGCTCACTAGTTCATCCCTTTCTCAAAAGCAAGTATTCTAATACATCATTAAGTCAGGCAGATACATTTTGCATTGTGAATAACATATTTTACTAATTAGGGAAGGGCAGCAGTGATTCACTTGAAAATCAAGAATTAACGCCACACCCTGCTGCTCATCTCTTCCCCTTTTTATTTTACCAGTTCCATAACTCCACATAGCAGCAAGCAGATGAAGCTGTCCCGATGCAAGAAAGAGGCCGCAACCAAACAAAACCGAGGCCCAACAACACAAAAGCCACGGACATCTTCCTTTTTTTTTTTTTTTTTTTTTTTTTTTTTTATAGCCTCGCCCACATCCTCCACAACGCATATGCAGAACTGCGCACACGCTGAACCTACCATTATTCTCGGGCATCTCTCACTGTCTAGTTCCTTCAACTCAACAGCCGGCATCGCTCCAGGGACTGCTAACCCCCTACTTAAATGATATTGTACTTTACTATATTAACCATAATGTTTAATGTTCTTGAAGAACCATAATCAAATACGCCAAAACTTGAAATATACCACAAACTGCAGGCTAAGTCCACTGTAGTGCTAAAATAATTTATTGTAAAAAATACAATCCAAGTGCAATTTTCTTTCACAAATGAATCTTCTCTAGTGCCTCGGCCACACTTGCCTTTAACAGAGTATACTATAATCATTCATCCTAACATCCTTTTATAATGCATCACACCCACTTATTCAATTAACCAATTAAATAAAACGCATTATAATAAAAACCTAAAACACATTAAATACTTATTAACATATTATGAATCATTACACAAAACTTTTCCATTTGCATTCATGATTTAGCCCAACTGAACTCATTGTATTAAATTTCAAAATCATAAAAGCCTCCTTTTTTCTCGATAAACATTTTATTTGCTGTACATTCATACACGCATTTCTTTTTATACTGTCTAACACTGTGACTAATAATCCCTCCGGGTTACCATTATGATATCTATTAAAATGTATTGCTGTTGCTTTTTTTTTTTTTTTAATAGCCTCGACCACATCCTCCACAACACATATGCAGAACTGCGCACACGCTAAACCTACCGTTATTCGTGGGCATCTCCCGCTGTCTAGTTCCTTCACCTCAACAGCCAGCATCACTCCAAGGACTGCTAACCCCCTACTTAAATGATATTGTACTTTACTATATTAACCATAATGTTTAATGTTCTTCTTTACCTCTTTTTTTTTTTTTTTTTTTAATACATATCTTAAGGTCGGGAGACTGAAACAGCAGTGTCGGGTATTCCTTACCGTAGAGTATGCCTCCAACTCATACTTCTCTTAGTCCAGGAAAAGCCACCAATAAAATGCAAGTACCGGTCCTGCAGATTGCTATATCAGAAACCTCCCATTTTCCCCCTGGGCAACAAATGACTCAAACACACTTGCTCCAAAATAGATCGCTATTATAATGAGATCACAACCCGAGGGGGAGACAAAAACAATAGGCAAAAACATCTTGACTGTTGACTGCTGCATTAACACCTGGCAACCAGGGAACCACATTGCAAACAAACCGACCACAGTGGGACCTGGACCAAAAACAAGTACTGCTGAGAAACTGGAACCCTAGCCAACGACAACAACCCGAATCTGTCGCTCCATCTGATTATACCCCCAGGAAATGCAATACAGCAGACAGGGAACCACTATATATGTTATCTATTAACAGAAACACAAACCACCAGTCCCAGCCAGCACTTGAATCCCACAAAATTCAAAATGCAAACCACATAAAAGACACAGAAGGATCCAAGGATAGTGAGAAATTCCAGTATATAATCTCTCCTTTAATATGAAATGTTGTTTCATATTAAAGGAGAGATTTATACTGGAATTCCTTGCTATCCTTGGATCCTTCTGTGTCTTTTATATGTTATCTATTGCTCCTATGTTCTCGCTTAGTTTAACCCTACCCATCCCCATAACAGTTAGTCCACAGCACACATGCGCAGTGATAACCCGTAAGCTGGAAGCCTGCAAAACACCGGAGACTGGCACTCAGGATGCTGGGAGGTGTAATCCAGCCATAAGAAGCACAAGACCATACCTGATCACCCCCAGTGTCCCTCTACTCACTTCACTAAACAGCACCATTTAGAATAGCCATATGTTACGGAACCAAAGGATGTATATCTCTATATCAAAAACCTGTGAAACCGCAACGAGCCTCGCCCAAAGCCTACTCTGGGGTGGAAGCACCCCACCAGTAAGCCATATGCTTAACGTGATAAACAGCCTGCTGATAACCACCAATATGACATCAGCCATTGAACAAACACCCTGCTAAAATCTAACTCAAACGGAGCTCTTACCATACTGCCTGAACACCCAAGCAGTTATTGTGCCAAACCTTTAACCACAACATCCCAACATTACCTACATCTGCCACACCACAAGGCCTACCTGACCACAACAGTGTCTACAGGTCATCCTGGACGTAAACCTGCATTGTAGTAAGTAGCAAGTTCATGCCAAAATGTGATTGCTTACACTTGCCTAAACCCCTTAAGCCGCTCCCCACCCTTATCTCATTTCCTCTCAATCATCCCTCCCTCCATTTAACCCTTTCACCTCCCCAATCCAACTAACTCCCACTAATATATCACTCTAACCCTCTTGAAGATGTCCCAGGATAATTTGGTTTGTTGCCAAGCCTCATTTATAAATGGAATTACTAGAATGCTCACAGATTACCTAATGATGTCAGCATTGACAGACGTGTGTGTGTGTGTGTGTGTGTGTGTGTGTGTGTGTGTGTGTGTGTGTGTGTGTGTGTGTGTGTGTGTGTGTGTCACTGTCTGCAATTTTCCTGATTGTCAGCCTCCTGCCCCTAAAAAGGCAGATAGAATGTATAAAGTTCTGAAGTCTTTTAATTTTTTACAAACTCATTACATACCTGGAGCTATGGCTTTAATTACTTCTAATGTTACTAAACATTTAGTTAATTCCAATCCTACACTTTCTGATAAGTATGGAAAAAACGTGTACGCTTCAGAAATTTTGATTTTCAGAATTTTTAATTGCCAGGCTCATACGTTCTGATAATTGTGAAAGTATGAGGATTGTTATGTCTGCAGTTTGTTCTTTTGGGGAAAAATCTACTTTAAATGGTTTAGCATCTTCTGTCTTACAGGTCACAACTCATTGTTTAAAGTGAGTGCAGGACTCTGTTGATACTTCTTCCATGTATATAGACACTGGTACTGTTTTGAAGAGATTTGCCAAGCTGTGATCTCACAAACTCCCAGATGATGTGAAAACGAGACTTTAACTTTTCCTTTCGATCAACATTTAGTTCTTAGTGCCTCTACAGCAGAGTTTATCAGAAAGTGTGATTACAGGGTTAAGCTGATAAAAGGGAATCTGTAAGATTTTTCAGCCCTTCTTTTCCATATTTTCCAAGGGATTCTCTAACTCCTCATCCAGTCTTGACAAGAAACAAAATAAACAATCGCAACAAAATGCCAGTAAAGAGATATTTAAGAAGAAATAGCAAGAGGGCAGAGAAGTATGTAAGAGTGATACAGGATATGTACAAGGGTAGTGTGACAGCGGTGAGATCTGCAGCGGGAGGGACAAATGCATTTAAGGTGGAGGTGGGATTACATCAAGGATCAGCTCTGAGCCCTTTCTTATTTGCACTGGTAATGGACAGTTGACAGACGAGATCAGACAGGAGTCCCCGTGGACAAGGATGTTTGCAGATGACATTGTGATATGTAATGAGAGTAGGGAATGGGTTGAGGAGACCCTGGAGAGGTGGAGATATGCTCTAGAGAGGAGAGGAATGAAGGTCAGCCGGACTAAGATGGAATATATGTGCATGAATGAAAAGGAGGATAGAGGAATGGTGAGGATGCAGGGAGTAGAAATGGTGAAGGTGGATGAATTTAAATACTTGGGATCAACAGTTCAGAGTAATGGGGAGTGTGGAAGAGAGGTGAAGAAGAGAGTACAGGCAGGGTGGAGTGGGTGGAGAAGAGTGTCAGGAGTGATTTGTGACAGACGAGTACCAGTAAGAGTGAAAGGGAAGGTCTACAAAAGGTTAGTGAGACCAGCTATGTTATATGGGTTAGAGACAGTGGCATTGACAAAAAGGCAGGAGTCAGAGCTGGATGTGGCAGTGTTAAAGATGTTAAGATTTGCACTGGGTGTGATGAGGGTAGACAGGATTAGGAATAAGTATATTAGAGAATCAGCCCAGGTTGGACAGTTTGGAGACAAAGCCAGAGAGGCGAGATTGCATTGGTTTGGACATGTGCTGAGGAGGGATGCTGGGTACATTGGGAAAAGGATGCTAAGGATGAAGCTGCCAGGTAAGAGGAAAAGAGGAAGGCCTAAGATAATGTTTATGGATGTGGTTAGAGAGAACATGCAGGTGGTTGGTGTGACAGCACAAGATACAGAGGACAGGAAGAAATGGAAACAGGTGATCCACAGTGGCGACCCTTAACAGGGAAAAGCCGAAAGAAGAAGAAGCAAGAGGATAGTCCAACAAGTTAGAATGACTTTAAGAGACCATGTCCCCCACATCAGCTCCCTCCCTTGGAGTCCCTTTTCCCTCTTAGGAAATTCTGAATCTCCACTTCTGTCTTTGGCACCAAATAGTTTCAGACAAATGGGGTCTGAAGATCTGTCATCAAGGTTGCAGGTTGCAGTGGGAGGAAAATCCTCTTTTCCAGAAGGTAATTCCTCATCCATCAGGCCAGAGACCACTATTTCTCCATATTCTTGAACATATGTTGTCTCAGGAAGTAATAGAGCCTTTTCCACCTTCTTATTTTGGGAAAGATTTATTCAAGTATGTTTTTGATGCCAAAGAAAAAAACATGCTTGGAGACCAGTTCTGGATCTTTTTTTTAAACCTGTTTGTGATAGTACCCAAATTTAAAATGCTGCCAGTTCACAACCTGTTACCTCTTCTTCCTCATTCAAGTTTACTGGTAACACTAGAGTTAAAAGATGCCTATCATCACATATCTTTTCATCCAGACTTCAGACTCTTCTTCAGGTTTTGAGTGTCTGGATCATATTGTCAGGTCTCTGCCTTACCCTTTGGACTATCCAATGTACCAAGAGTGTTCAGTGGCTAGCTCCAGTTATAGCTCACTGCATACTACAGGGTATCCAAAATTTTTCATATTTAGACAACTTGTTTATCTTTGCAGAGTCTTTTTCAAAGTTCAAAGAATCTCTTACTTGGATGAGAGAGCTCTTACACAAGCTAAGATTCCAAGAGAACATTCAAAAGTCTTTTTTCAGCCTATCACACAGGACTGTGCTCCTGGTGTGTCTGCTAGAAACTTCAGTTCAAACAGCCTTTCTTCCACAGAAAAAAACTGATCTATTTTTAAGGGTTTTCTACTCAGACTTTGTTATCTGTGAGGGAATACCTCAGGCAAGCACATAAGTAGAAAAGGGATGCTAGCTCTGATCAAAGCACTCAAAACTCTGAATCATTGTTGGTCCCCTGGCTCCCCTCTGGTTGTTACATGCAATATCACAGTCATGTGGGACATAGGGTGAGCCTGGTCTTACTCTCTTTGCAGACTATCCATGTTAGGTTCAGATATAGCTTTACAGCACAATCTCACTCTAATGGCCTCCTACATCCTGCCAAAGCAAACTTGCGTGCCAGTCAACCTGAGCAGGACAAAGGCAGACGGTCATGAATGAAAACTAGATTAGGGGGTATTCTACAACTTAATCCATCTGGAGGAGTTCCTAAAGTAGATCTCTTTGCCTCTTATCTGAACAATCAGCTGGCAAGATTCTGCTCCAGGACTCCATGCAAGAAGGCCTCTAAGACAGATACCTTTTCTACCTTGGATAGGAATGTTCCTGTATGCTTTTCTAGCCTTTCCACTGATATCCATGGTACCTCTGAAGATTCAGAAGAGACACCAAGATCAAGATCTCACCCAGGCAAATGTCATTTTCCCTTCTTTTGGAAATGCCAGACGCAATTACCAAAAGCTTCCTCACAGAATGGATCTACTCACACAAAAACAGAGGTGTTTGAAACACCTTGACCCCAATCAATTTCAACTGACTGCCTGGATGATAAGACTCTTAATTCTATTTAGGCACCTGTTATTGAGGACATGCATCAGGTACTAATGCAGGCAAGACGGTCTGCTTCTAGAGAATTATATAGTAACAAATGGAAAAGGTTTCCTAGTTGGTGCCAACAATACAAACAGCACCCATTCAGGGATAGAATTTCTCTGGTTATACAATATTTGTGTGAGTTACTACCCTTCAGCCTTTCCTATTCCTCCGTCAAGGTTCAGTTATTTGCCATTTAAGCATGTAGTCCTAAGGATCCTCCTCTTTCAATACAGTCTCATGTGAAAATATTTTTGAAAAGGGTTTTGCATGAGAGACATCCAAGAAAACCGAAGATTCCTCCTTGAGATTTTAATTTTGTGTTAGAGAAGCTAAAATTTTATTCCACTTGGACCAGCTCAGCAGGTTCACTTGAGGTTCTTAACATGAAAAACTGTTTTAATGATTACTCTGATCTCTGCAAGAAGGGTATCAGCGTTGCAAGCTCTTTTAGTGAATCAGCCTGATTTCATTTTCCCTTTCTTTGAAAACTAATAATAATTGTATTCCTAAAGGGTTATTTGAGTCTACTTTAAGCAAAACTATTGATCTCTCTGTGTTCTATCCTGAACCTAAGAATGAGAGAGATAGGGTACTCCATACCTTGTCCACAGACAACTCAGGTGCTATCTTTGCATAACAAGGTTTTTCAGTTCTTTGGATCAGATGCTCATTTCTTGTGAAGGTAAGAAGAAGGGGCAACCTGCATCAAAACAGACTGTTTCCTAATGGTTGTCTCAGCCTATTACCTTTTTTTTTTGTTCTCATCACAACAATACCATTCCAGGCATGGTCAAGGCTCATTCTACCAGGGCCTTGGCTTCATCTATGGCTTTCTGGTAAGGGTTGGATTCTAGAAGTATTCTAGAGGCAGTGACTTTTTCCTCTGTTCATACTTCTACAAAGCATTACAAGCTTCATTCATTCTCTTGGTCTAGATCAGGCTTTGCTAGGCCACTCTCTAGGGGGTCCTGGACCTTTCACCATCCATCTCGCAGTTGTTGTAACCTAGGGTAATCTACTCATATAGCTAAGGCTCCTGCAGCATTGATCAATGTGATGAACATGGCATAGCTGTGTAAGTATACTTCCTATAACACTAAAAGTTTGAATGACCACTGCTGCATTAGCTGCCCCCCCCCCCATCTCCCTTCTTGTGATTATGTCAGGTTGTGTATTTATGGTGTCCCAGGCTGTGTGCTCCACGAACTCAACGAGGAATTAAACCCACAGCTAGGACAGCTGTTTAATCATAGTCTCACCTCTGGATACGTACCCAGGGAGTGGCGCACTGCGACTGTGGTCCCACTTCACAAAGGCGGTGCCTCCACAGACCCTGGAAATTACCGGCCCATTAGCTTGACAAGCCTTATCTGCAAAGCTATGGAGAGGATCATAATGGACCTCCTAAATAAAGACATAGGGAATTTGCAGACTTTGGATCCAACCCAGTTTGGCTTTGTCAAAGGCAGATCATGCCTTTTAAACTTGGTTGACTTTTTCAAAACAGTCACCAAAGCCATTGATGAGGGAAAGGCAGTCCATACAGCCTACCTCGATCTGGCGAAGGCCTTCGACACAATACCCCACTCGGGTATCATTGAAAAACTCATCAGCTTAAATGTTAACCCATACATCACAAGATGGGTTGCAAACTGGCTGAGTGACAGAACCCACAGGGTCAGAGTTGCTGGCGCCATGTCAGACTCAAAGCCTGTCACAAGTGGTGTCCCACAGGGCTCAGTCCTGGGCCCACTCTTGTTTGGCATCTACTTTTCTGAAGTACAAGCAAACACAGGAGGGTTATGGCTGACAAAGTTTGCAGATGACTGCAAACTGGGCGCCGTAGTCAAAAACACATCCGACACAGATATCCTTCAGAAGGGACTCACAGAAATGGATGACTGGTGCCAGAGCCATGGCCTAAAGTTAAATGCCAAAAAATGCATAGTCATACCCTTCGGGAAAAACAAGGTTACCCCTAGCTACCATATAGGTGGTAATCCTCTGAGCACAGAAGAAGTTATCAGGGACCTGGGGACCCAGGTTGACAGTAGCCTGTCATTCGACACCCATGTAGCTAAAGTAGTTAGGAAGACCTTCTACATTGCCCACCTTATCATGAAGGGATTCACATCTAGATCAAGGGAGGTCATAGTCTCCCTATACTCATCACTCATCAGACCAATGATTGAGTACAATGCCCCATTCGGAATGTATCTGACCCGACACTTGCAGCAGCTGGAGAGGCCACAAAAGTTCCTCACCAAAAGGATAAAGGGTCTCAAAAATCTGTCCTATGCTGCCCGACTGAAAGAACTCCAGCTCTATTCAGTCGCTTACCGCTTGCTCAGAGGTGACCTTTGCCTGACATACAAGACCATGTCTAACCCAGATTTGATGAATATGCTTCACCTCAAAAAATCTAAATCCATCAGAGCCACAAGGGCGGGAGACTTAAACCTCGACACGGCTATTAATAGGACGTGCTGGAGGGATAGATTCATCACCCAAAGACTCCCTATGCTGTGGAACAAAATCCCGGTATATGTGAGGCAGAGCACCTCGCTGGCCTTGTTCAAGAGAAATCTTGACCAATGGATGGGAGATCGCAGATATACCCCAGGGATTACCTCAGTGTCACTGCTAGACAGAGGCACAGCAAAATAATGGGTATAGTTCCCCATACAAAAGGGGTGGCGTAAGCCACA
Organism: Protopterus annectens; assembly: GCF_019279795.1. Classification (NCBI taxonomy): domain Eukaryota; kingdom Metazoa; phylum Chordata; order Ceratodontiformes; family Protopteridae; genus Protopterus; species Protopterus annectens. The sequence goes on from NC_056734.1 coordinate 479,328,579, forward strand.
AAACTATGGGCTAGGCTTATAAATGCCCTCAGGCAGATAGCCTAGTATGAACCTATGAACCTATGAATCCTCTCAGGACTCAGCCTCCCTGTCTCACTTGGCATGAAAACTCTGAAAGACTTGACTCTTAAACTTGTGTTTTTAGGCAGCTCAGCTCATGCTGCCTAATGGTTTGAGCATGTGGAAGGTACCCTGTAGCTTTGGATCCTAGCTGGCTGTTATATCCTTAGCAGGATATAACCCATATAGCGGTACATACTGTTATGGTAAGTTTCCTTACATAATTCTATGTTTTAGCACAATTCCTGGAGGTCTAGAAGGTAAGATTGCGTTTCTATCATGGCTAAAGAAAACTGGATGAATGGACTAGTTTTTCAGTGGTCCCTATTCTAATCAAACGGGCTCACAGGCTTTGTCGGCCCAATACACTCTGAGCTCATACGCCCAAGAAAATGCTGTTAAGCTTCACTACCTTCAATTTGAAAGAGAAATTTGACTTTCAGCTATGGGCTCCAGGGTAACTTCTAACTGCTAGCATCAGTAGAATCTGTTGTGATCAAGGCTTTTGAAAAGAAGCATCAGGAAATGCCCCATGGTCTTCAGTGCAATAATTAAAATGATAAGGGAAGTGGGAAAGGCTCTGAAATTCTACTTAATGGCCCCAGCTATTCTGAATAGTCAGGTGACTTTATCTTCCACCGAAGAAGCACTTTCTAAATTGCACTGCTTTTACCAAGATATGAAGGATAAACCTACTAAAGTCTGCAGAAGGAGTTTTTTTGGGTCTAAATTACCTTATAGAAAAACCTAGTCAGCAAATGCCTGTTCACTGACCAATAAATAGCAAATTCTCAGTTCTTCGAACGGCCACTTCAGTGAATTTGTTCCTCGGGGGAAAAAATGCTTGGCCATCATAGGGAATTTTCCCTTTTCCCCACTATAGTGCAATCTCAGAGTTGGTATATTTAGTTAGGGGGGTGTGGGATGGCACAGCCCCCCACATTGGGGGGGGTCTGAAGGGCAAAGCCTCCCGCTTTGAAGGGTTTTTGCCAAGCAATTTTTTCCCCTCAGTAAAACAATTCTCTAAAGTGACCGTTCGAAGACGTGAGAGTTCGCTGTTTATTGGATGGCGAACAGGCGTTCACTGACTAGGTTTTTCAATAAGGTAACATAGACCAGTTTTTTCCAATAAGTTCAAGAGGCGCTCTTCAGCAGGGTTAGAAAATCATTCCTGAGCTTCAAAAAATTGTTCTTGGAAAGAAAGAGTTCCCCTGCAGTTGCTTCAGTGCTGCCTTTAAATTTTACCACCCCAGTACAGAATTTGTTAATGTTTGCTAATTCTTTGTATGTTTGGAATGGTGCATTCCTGGATTTCTTTGGTGTATGGTGTTAGGGACATTGTCCAGATATATATATTTTAAAGACTGGCCATTACAGGAGCCACTTACACTGGTGTTCTCTCCACTTAGTGCTCATGTTGTCACTAGTATCTGGGCTATGATAATCACATAGCAGGTGATTATTACGCATTCGGCCAATGTATATTCATCACCTGCTGTGTGATTCACTGAGACATCCAGTGTGACTGCTTCCACAGCTCAGCTTGTAAATGACATACTTGGTAGTGCCTAAAATAAGAGGTTTGAGGGTTCATATTCCTACATGGTAGCATGCTTTGTGTGCTTTATGCTTCCATTCTGCATATGTGTAACAATCATTCCCTACATGCTTAACTGATACCTTTGACTGCTTCGGTGGATCATATTGTAAATGAAGTGCTGGGTCAAGTCTAACTGAAGCATGTGAAAGGTTTAAACCCCCTCTGGGTTATGTGCTTTCTGTGTCTTTTATGCTTCCATTCTGCAAAAGTTTATCAATCACCTGTTATGTGCTTAACCGACACTTTCAGTGCAACTACTTCCATGACCCAGCTTATAAATGAAGTGCTTGTCTATGAGAAAAGGGTTTAAGATTCAAATCTCCTAAGGGCTGTATAGTTTCTGTGACTTTTGTGCTTCCATTCTGCAAATGTGTAATAGTCACCAGCTATGTTCTTTATCGACACTTTCAGTGCTGCTGTTTCCATGGCTCAGCTTGTAAATGAAGTGTTAAGTCTAAGCAAAGAGGGTTGAGGGTTCAGATACTTTCAGGACTGTATGGATAACTTTTTAATGGAATTTGCATTACACTATATCTACAGTGATCAGACCCTGCTGATGTCATAACTGCTTTTGCTCAATATATCTTGTTACTTTTCTGTATTCCCACCTATCATGGATGCTTTTTACTTTTTTAACCTCTGCTACTTGAGTTTGATGTCTGTGTATGGTATGTTTCTTTCTGTGTCCCTACTACCTTTTCCTCCATTCTATCTTAAGCACACCTCCCTTACTACCTTCAACAAGAATGTTATCTGCATGTATGTATCCTTACTTAAAAAAATAGACCAACATACACGTGTTATGACCGATAATGCATATGGTTTTATGCCTACCACTCCTAAGGACCATACTCACTGGATTAGTACTACTGCAGGTCGTATTTAACTCCAGTCACAATCTGGTCCAACACTATCCTCCCACAGGTCCCCACTGTGGCTGAAATGAGCTGCTGCTTGTCAAACACTTGCCTGGCCACATACATTTTTAGTGAGTCCCTAGTAAACAGAGTTGGCTTGACCAAGATCACAAACACAATATTTCTGATTCCCTAGATTAGAGGGAAAAATCAAGGAAACAGCAATACATGCAACAGAAATATATAGCTGACATGCTAGAATTGCATAATGCAGATTTCAACAATATTACCTAATTAACAGGAAAGAAAAAACAAAATAAAACTTCAATAAAATGAGCTAAGAAATAACTCAGCTAGAAAGAGAGCCTTTTGGAGCTAATACAATAACCTATATACTGTATGCACTAAGATAAATAAATAATACAGACATCCCCAAAATATACAATCACAACACAATATAGAAAACCTGCCAAAAAAAGCAATTATCACATATCCTCACCAAAAACATAGACACAGTCACACAACTCAAAGTACAACCACAACACAAAACCATCAGTGCTGATATAAATACAAATGTAGTTTATGGTTTGACAAATTGCTGTTCTACATATTACACAGACAAGACTTCTAGCCCTATATCAGCCCAGTAGCACAACATTTTCTCATGTGATGTAACTCATATCCTACAGTTCTGACATTTTCCATTGTGTGGTGTCTTCCTGATTTTAAAATGTATATACAGCCAACTTTGCTTTTGTTTCAGACTGAAGCATATGCTATTTTAACATTAAAAACTGTGAGCCCTAAGGACATGAATAATGAAATGCGTGTTAGATATTTATTGTGAAAGATGCTTAATATTTTCTTTTCATTGTTTTCATTTGCTGATAAAACAAACATTTCTTTAACAATCAACAGATGTTCATTTTTCCCTTTCTTAACTACTAACCTTGAAACTGATGTAACCTGACCTGCTTGTTCATAGGTTCATAGGTAGGTACTAGGGCCTATATAAGCCTAGCCAAAAAGGTACCCTGGCTTTCGCCACCCAAGAAAATTATTTTCCTGTGCCCCTGTCGAGCAGAGCCACAGAGGTGATCCCCGGGGTGAATTTCCTATCTCCCATCCAATCATCAAGATTTTTCTTGAGTGCTAATGAGGAGCTTTGTTTGATGTAGATAGGTAGTTTGTTCCAGTGTATGGAAAGTCTCTGGGACAGGAACCTGTCCCTCCAGCATGTTCTGTTTATTGTGGTGTAGCTCGAAGGGATTGGGATTTCTTTAAGTGGGGCATGTCCAGCAGCTCTGGGTTTGACATAGCTTTGTATGTTAGGCAGAGATCTCCTCTGAGTAGGCGATATGCAGCGGAGTAAAGCTGGAGTTTTTTTAGATGATCTGCATAGGGCATCTGTTTGAGGCCATTAATCCTCTTTGTGAGGTATTTCTGTGGACTTTCCAGTTGTTGCAGATGTCTTGTGAGGTACATACCAAAAGGGGTGTTGTACTCTATAACGGGTCTAATGAGTGATGAGTAGAGAGGAACAATGACCTTTTTTCCTGGATGAGAAACCTTTTTTGATGAGGTGTGCCATGTAGAAGGATTTCCTGACTACTGTGGCGATGTGATTACCAAAGGAGAGACTACTGTCCACCTGTGTCCCAAGGTCTCTTATTACACTTTCAGTGTTGAGTAGACTACCGCTCATGTGGTAGTTCATGGGTACAGAGTTTTTACCAAAGGGGATGACAATGCATTTTTTGGCATTGAGCTTGAGGCCATGGCTTTGACACCAGGCATCTGTCTCAGTGAGACCCTTTTGTATAATGTCCACATCATTAGGAGTTTCTATTATAGCTCCTAGTTTGCAGTCATTAGCCATTGACCTTCTATGTTAGCCTGTACTTCAGAGAAGTAGATTCAGAACATGAGAGGATCCAGGACTGAACCCTGTGGTACGCCACTTGTCACTGGTCTGAAGTCGGATTTGGAGTCTGCTACTTTCACAGTATGGGTTCTGTCAGTGAGCCAGTTGGCAACCCATCTTGTGACATAGGGATTGATACCTAGTTTAGTGAGTTTATCTATAATTCCAGAGTGGGGGATGGTGTTGAAAGTCTTGGCGAGATCTAGATAGGCTGTGTGAACCACCTTACCCTCATCTATGGCTTTGATGGCTGCTTTAAAGAAGTCTATCAGGTTTAGGAGACATGATCTGCCTTTTATAAGTGGGTGGGGTCCAGAGTTTGGAGATTACCAATGTCTTTGTTTATAAGTTTGATGATGATACGTTTCATGGCCTTCCAGACCAGGCTCATCAGGCTAATGGGGCAGTAGTTCCCGGGGTCAGTGGTGGCTCTCCCTTTGTGGAGTTGGATAACCATTGTTGTGCAGCATTCAGTGGGCATATAGCCTGGGGTGAGGCTATAATTGAACATGGTACTTAGGTGGGGTGCCAGTCCGTTCTGTAGTTCGTGTAGAACGCAGCTTGGGATGTTGTCAGGTCCCATGGTTGCTCTGTTCTTGGCTTTGGAGAGTGTGGTTTTTACCTTTGCAGCCATGTTTACAGAAACTTTGCATTCTTCCGGTATAGAGATGGGCCCTTTAGGGGGAGAAAGGAGGGTAAAGTTAGCACTGAACCTATCTGCCAGGATGTCAGCAATATCAGTTGGTTCTGAATATTTAGTGCCATTGTGCTGTAATTCAGAGCAGATTTGAGTGTTGTCATTGAAATTCTTGACATAGCTATAGAATGCTTTGTAGTTGTCTTTAGAATCAGTGGTGATTTTGTTTTCATAACTAGCTTTGGAGGATTTTATGAAGAATCTCAGCTTCTTACTGAGGCTGACCAGGGAATTCCTCCAATCATGGAATTTTACTCTTTTTTACAACAGTTTCTTTCTTCTGTTGTAAAGTTTGTTTATGGCAGGGGACCACCAGATTGGCTTCTTTTTTTTTGGAGGATACCATCTTGGTTCTGTTAGGGACAGCACAATCCATGCACTCATGTAAGTGCTTATAAAGTGCATTTGTGTAGGATTCAGCAGTCGTACCTCTATTGTTCATCTGCATGGGTGTCGTGAAGTTTAGCACTTCTGTCTTCAGAAGCGTGAAGTTGGCTTTGGAGAATTTTTTATGGTGGTTTCCCTAATGGGGGGTGGGGGCGGGATGTGGATGTCTAGGGTGATTAGCTTGTGGTCGGATATGGCCAAAGAGGAATTGACCTCTGGTGTGGAACACCAGTTGCACATGTTGGTAATGACCAGGTCTAGGATATTGCTGCTCCTGGTGGGGATGTGGATAAGTTGATCCAAGGCATTGGAATTTATGAATTCCAGAAAACATTGAGCAAAAGAGTTGGTACATGAGTAGTTTTCCCAGTTAACGGTGGGGTAGTTGAAATCGCCCATTAGTAGGGTGCTGGGTTGTACCCTAATATTTTCCAGTGTATCAAGAAATGGCTTTTAAAGTTTCAAAATAAAATTTAAGCTTTATTGTATTCCCTGACTGTAAGTTTGTTGAATAATTTGGTCTTTGCTCAAGTGCTGAAAAGTATGTTATTTGAAAGAAAACAAATATTCCCTAGTTCCATCACCATTATATTATTTTTACTCCAGCATGTGCCTAATACATGTCCTAATCTTATTATCACAAGAATATTCCTATATTCTATCCAGATGTTATAAAAACATCAAACTGCCTTTGTTTGTGCCAAGAGCTGATGTAATTATTAGAGCAACTTCCCAACCAAGTTTTCACTGCTAATGCATGTTCAATGAGATGATGGTGAATTGTTTAGAGTCAGTGTTCATAGGTTCATACTAGGCTATCTGCCCTAGGGCATTTATAAGCCTAGCCAGAATGTGTTTGGCTTTCGCCACCCATTTTAAATTTATTTTGCTATGCCCTTTTTCGAGGTTAGTATACTGTGCCTCTGTCTAACAGTGACACAGAAGTGATACCCGGGGTAAACCTACGATCTCCCATCCACTCATCAAGATTCCTCTTGAAGAGAGTCAATGAGGGACTCTGCCTAACCTGGACTGGGATTTTATTCCAGAGTGAAGGGAGCCTCTGGGTTATGAATCTGTCCCTCCAGCATGTCCTATTTATTTCAGTGCTGAAGTTCAAGTCTCTCGAGCGTGTAGCTCGATGGGATTTGGATTTTCTGAGGTGCAGCATGTCCATTATTTCCGGGTTGGACATGGCTTTATACTTCAGGCACAGATCGCCTCTGAACAGGCGGTATGCCACTGAGTAGAGCTGGAGTTTCTTTAACCGGGCAGCATATGGCATCTGTTTGAGCCCTTTGATCTTCTTGGTGAGGTACTTTTGGGGTCTTTCCAATTGCTGCAGGTGTCTGGTAAGGTACATCCCAAAAGGGGCATTGTACTCAATTATGGGCCTGATGAGGGATGAGTAAAGAGGCACGATGACGTCCCCTGATCTAGATGTGAATCCCTTCATGATTAGGTGGGCTATATAAAATGTTTTTCTAACCACTTTGGCCATGTGGTTGTCAAATGAGAGATTGCTATCAACTTGGGTCCCCCAGGTCCCTAATTACTTCTTCTGTACTTAATGGATTATCACATATGTGGTAATTTGTGGGCACTTTGTTTTTGCCAAAGGGGATGACTATACACTTTTTGGCATTTAGCTTGAGGCCATGGCTCTGGCACCAGTTGTCTGTTTCTATGAGGCCCTTTTGGAGGATGCTTGTGTCAGCTGGAGAGTCGATTATGGCGCCCAGTTTGCAGTCATCTGCGAATTTGGTCAGCCACAGTCCTTCCGTGTTGGCCTGTACCTCCAAGAAATATATACCGAACAAGAGAGGTCCCAGGACTGAGCCTTGTGGGACACCACTTGTAACTGGTTTGGAGTCTGACATGGCTCCAGCAATTCTAACCATGTGGGTTCTGTCCTTGAGCCAATTTGCAATCCATCTAGTGACATAGGGGTTTATATTTAAGCTGGTGAGCGTATCTATAATGCCCGAGTGGGGTATTGTATCAAAGGCTTTTGCAAGGTCCAGGTAGGCTGTGTGGACCACCTTTCCCTCGTCAATGGCCTTGGTGACTGTTTCAAAGAAATCAACCAGGTTTAAGAGGCAGGATCTGCCCTTAACAAAGCCAAACTGGGTAGGATCCAGTGTTTGTAGGTCCCCAATATCTTTATTTATGAGGTCCATGATGATCCTTTCCATAGCTTTGCAGACCAAGCTAGTCAGGCTTATGGGGCGATAGTTTCCAGGATCCGTTGAGGCACCACCTTTATGGAGAGGGTCCACTGTTGCTGTACGCCACTCTTTGGGCACATATCCTGTAGTAAGGCTGAGATTGAACAGTAGTTTTATGTTTGGGTTTAGCTCTTCTTGGAGTTCATGTAGGATGCAGCCCAGGACACCGTCTGGTCCCATTGATGCTGTGTTTTTGCTTTGAAGAGGCGGCTCTTACCTGAGCATCTGAGATGTCAGGGGCAGCACTCTGCTGGGATAGATATTTGCCCTTTTGGTGGGAGGGGAGAAGTTTGCGCTGAACCTGTCAGCTAGGATGTTGGCAATGTCTGTGGGTTCGGTGTATTTTTTGTCATTTTGGACTAATTCTGAACATATCTGGGAATTACCACCCAGGTTCCTAACATAACTAAAGAAAGCCTTGTGATTATCCTTAGTGTCCTGTGCAATTTTTCTCTCAGCTGGCCTTAGACAATGTTGCAACAGGAAGAATATTTCCCTTTGTTGAAGAACACTGTGGGTTCTATTCCCACACCAGATAGATTGACTTCTGACAATGCAGTGTAGCATGGGGGAGGGGGTTTGCACTGCTGAGTTTGTCATCCATTGGATGAGATGGTAAAGCAATGTCCCATCTGTTTGAGTTGGTGGTTGCTCGGGTGGATGTAAAAGATCCAACATTACCTATCAAAAAAGTGTGGTATTTCCCCTATGCCATAGCCAAATTTCCCTAGTAATCTAAAACCCACCTCAGGTGTCCCCAGAAAAGAGGCCACTAGCCTAATGGATGACAAGTGACTGATACCAGCATTATTTATCTATTTATTAACGAAGTAAGTAGACTGGCCAGTGGTCCACTTTTAGTTATAACCAACAGATACAGAGAAAGGCAAGTGATATATAGATATATAGAGAGATGACAGATAAATAGATGTATATATATTTACATGCTTAAGTAAAGCAAAAAATAAAAATAAAAATAATAAATGAATATAGCCAGGCCAAGTGTCTGCTTTAAACATTGCCCGTCACACCTGTCAGTGGCTACACAATTAAAAGCACCTGAGGGAAGAAATGCAGTAAATATGTTGTTGTACAACAGAAAAATGAGTAGTCTTTTGTTCGATACCAAAACTCCTAAACCTTCAGGCCTTGTACTTAGAAACTACTCTTTTTTTTCATTATCTGGCTAATAAACTATTTTCTCGATAAGCAAAGGAAAAGTATAATGTTATTCTGCTTGATGGCTGTTTACAAAACTTGATGCTAATTTACTTTCTTTATAGTTACCAGCAGGACTCCTTAAACAAGACAATTTGCATCAATGTCAATGAATGCAATCACTCCCCAGGCCCATGTGATGCAAACTTAGGGAGCTGCAGAGACACCAATGGAAGTTTCATATGTGACTGCAAAAGTGGATATAGAATAAAAGCTGATAGAAGAACATGTGACAATATTAATGAATGCACTGAAGGAAAATATTCTTGCCCACTGAATTCTACATGTTTTGATACAGATGGAAACTATACCTGCATATGTGATACTGGATTTACTGGTAAGCCAACAGGCTTTTCTGTTATTTAGTATCAGTATTTCATTTTAATGATGCCATTTGCCATTTTTACAGGATTTGTAGCATTGTTGAGCATAATAATTGTTTCAACTGGCATAAACATTCTGGATTTCATTTTTGCTGTATAATCATTTATATAATACAGTTCTCGCTTCTCAACATTTGATTTCTTTTTTTCTGCTCATGGACTCAAAGTAAAAAAAGTCATCAACACATCAAGTATTTTAAATGAAGCTTGTAACTCCTGAAAATATAGAATATATTTGCATATTGTTTCTGTCATATAACATACACACTCTGTCTCACAGTATCATGCAACATAGTCATTCTGTTACATGCTCACAGTATCATGCAACATACACATTCTCTTATGCGCTTACAGTATCATGCAACACATACATCCTGATATGTGCTCACAGTATCATGCAACATACACATCCTGTTATGTGCTCTCAGTATCATGCAACATGCACATTCTATGTGCTCACAGTATCATACAACATACACATTCTATGTGCTCACAATATCATACAATATACACATTCTGTTATGTGCCCACAGTATCATACAACATACACATTCTATGTACTCACAGTATCATACAACATACACATTCTGTTATGTGCTCACAGTATCATGCAACATACACATTCTGTTATGTGCTCACAGTATGATACAACATACACGTTCTGTTATTTGCTCACAGAATCATACAACATGCACTTTCTGTTATGTGCTCACAATATCATACATCAATTACATTCTGTTATGTGCTCACAGTATCGTACAACATACACATTCTGTTATGTGCTCACAGAATCATACAACATATTGAAAAAAAAAAGAATCATACAACATACACATTCTGTAATGTG
>NC_056734.1:479341279-479358779 GCF_019279795.1 Protopterus annectens
TAGACATCTTTATGCTATTTGTAGAAAGTACTGGACTTTATAATTTTTAATCTACAGATACTTTACTCACTTAAGATTTCAATATATTTTAATATCCTTTTAAAAGCAAAAAGTTCCATCCAGCCATTTCTAAACTATTTCTTTTGGTGTAGGTCACAGTGGTAAGATGCTGAAAAATGTAGATGAGATTTCTCAAGGTAAGATTATCAGGTCACTCTCTGGGATAATCAAGTGTTTTCAGTACAACTGAAAGATTTAATCCCAGTAATGTTTTTTGGATTTCCCGCAAAGCTCTTTATCAGTGGGCTGTGCCTATTATATGTCCTATGGAAGTTGTCTAAGGTCATGCTGTTCAGGTGGCAAAACTACATCAACAAAATCCTTTCGGCGTTAAGAAGCAAAGTCTGTACTCAAAGATCCGCTAAATGTGATGCTCCTCATACTACCATGGAGAGGGAACCCAGCTACTTTGAAAAGGAACCTTATTTCTGGCAACTCCATCCTCAACTTCATCCCCAGAGTCACTACCCAAAGTTCATGACCATAGGTGAGGCTGAGAGCATGGAATGACCATAGTCATACGACTCAGCTCTTACTACTTCATCCCAATCCATTAAAATACCTGCACTCTACCACCAGTTGGTGGTCAGTCTTCAGATCTTCTATTACTCATGAACAACATCTCAAGATGCTTTCTGTAGGCATTTATGGGACAGAGTACACAGCTTGGCAAACTAGCTTTAGTCCCTCCCCCCATCTGGAACACCTCAATATCATTTATTGCAGCTATCAAGATAGCCCACTGTGGTATTCTAGTGACTATGTAAAAACTCCTCAGTGGGCATGTTTCTGAAATGAAAAGGGTTCCTGTGAAGGGTTGGCCACTCATGGTAGGGCTTACCACTGGTGGTATCCCTTTCAGGAAACCTAAGTGATTTATTGTATAAGTACAGGAATATTACTTAATGTAAGTAACAGAAACAGTGAGAAATGTTTTGTGCATTAAACAAATTTTTTACAGTAAAGCCCACAGTGTACCAGTGCATTGAGGAATATGCTAAAGAAACAGCCTGATCATACTGAATACAATGTAAGGGCAGAAATGACAATAACCACAATTCACTACAGCCTTTACAGTTAGGTTTGTAATGCGATGTTTAGTTTATCACACAACTCTTTTAGGACTGCTGATACTGTACATTAAAAAGAAGAACAAAATAAGTAGATAAACCGCACTGAATCAGTTTTGAAAAGATCCTACAGGTGCTCATATGCCATTAGCTTGCTCGCTATCACTTGCTAGAAATAGCAAGTGGCTGACCTCCATCTAGATCAATACAAAAAATACATGCATAATGGATGCATTACCATAATTCTAACCCTAAAAATCCCAACGAGTCTCTAACCCGCACCCCAAACCTTGCTTGCTAATCTTAATCTTATAAAAAATACATGCATAATGCATGCATTACCATAATTCTAACCCTAAAAATCCCATCCGGTCTCTAACCTGAACCCCAAACTTTGCTTGCTAACCTTAATCTTATAAAAAATACATGCATAATGCACGCATTACCATAATTCTAACCCTAAAAATCCCATGCATAATGCACGCCTTACCATAATTCTAACCCTAAAAATCCCATCCGGTCTCTAACCCGAACCCCAAACCTTGCTTGCTAACATTAATCTTTTAAAAAATACATGCATAATGCACGCCTTACCATAATTCTAACCCTAAAAATCCCATCCGGTCTCTAACCCGAACCCCAAACCTTGCTTGCTAACCTTACCCTTATAAAAAAATACATGCATAATGCACGCATTACCATAATTCTAACCCTAAAAATCCCATCCATTCTCTAACCCGAACCCCAAACCATGCTTGCTAACCTTAATCTTATACAAAATACATGCATAATGCACACATTACCATAATTCTAACCCTAAAAATCCCATCCAGTCTCTAACCCGAACCCCAAACCTTGCCTGCTAACCTTACTCTTATAAAAAATACATGCATAATGCACGCATTACCATAATTCTAACCCTAAAAATCCCATCCAGTCTCTAACCCGAACCCCAAACCTTGCTTGCTAACCTTAATCTTATAAAAAATACATGCATAATGCATGCATTACCATAATTCTAACCCTAAAAATCCCATCCAGTCTCTAACCTGAACCCCAAACCTTGCTTGCTAACCTTAGTCTTATAAAAAATACATGCATAATGCACACATTAAAATAATTCTAACCCTAATAATCCCATCCGGTCTCTAACCCGAACCCCAAACCTTGCTTGGTAACCTTAATCTTATAAAAAATACATGCATAATGCACGCATTACCATAATTCTAACCCTTAAAATCCCATCCAGTCTCTAACCCGAACCCCAAACCTTGCTTGCTAATCTTAATCTTATAAAAAATACATGCATAATGCACGCATTACCATAATTCTAACCCTTAAAATCCCATCCGGTCTCTAACCCGAACCCCAGACCTTGCTTGCTAACCTTAATCTTATAAAAAATACATGCATAATGCACGCATTACCATAATTCTAACCCTAAAAATCCCATCCAGTCTCTAACCCGAACCCCAAACCTTGCTTGCTAACCTTAATCTTATAAAAAATACATGCATAATGCACGCCTTTCCATAATTCTAACCCTAAAAATCCCATCCGGTATCTAACCCGAACCCCAAACCTTGCTTGCTAACACTAATCTTTTAAAAAATACATGCATAATGCACGCCTTACCATAATTTTAACCCTCTAACCCGAACCCCAAACCTTGCCTGCTAACCTTACTCTTATAAAAAATAAATGCATAATGCACGCATTACCATAATTCTAACCCTAAAAATCCCATCCATTCTCTACCTCGAACCCCAAACCATGCTTGCTAACCTTAATCTTATACAAAATACATGCATAATGCACACATTACCATAATTCTAACCCTAAAAATCCCATCCAGTCTCTAACCCGAACCCCAAACCTTGCTTGCTAACCTTACTCTTATAAAAAATACATGCATAATGCATGCATTACCATAAGTCTAACCCTAAAAATCCCATCCAGTCTCTAACCCGAACCCCAAACCTTGCTTGCTAACCTTAGTCTTATAAAAAATACATGCATAATGCATGCATTAAAATAATTCTAACCCTAAAAATCCCATCCATTCTCTAACCCGAACCCCAAACCATGCTTGCTAACCTTAATCTTATACAAAATACATGTATAATGCACACATTACCATAATTCTAACCCTAAAAATCCCATCCAGTCTCTAATCCGAACCACAAACCTTGCCTGCTAACCTTACTCTTATAAAAAATACATGCATAATGCACGCATTACCATAATTCTAACCCTAAAAATCCCATCCAGTCTCTAACCCGAACCCCAAACCTTGCTTGCTAACCTTAATCTTATAAAAAATACATGCATAATGCATGCATTACCATAATTCTAACCCTAAAAATCCCATCCTGTCTCTAACCTGAACCCCAAACCTTGCTTGCTAACCTTAGTCTTATAAAAAATACATGCATAATGCACACATTAAAATAATTCTAACCCTAATAATCCCATCCGGTCTCTAACCCGAACCCCAAACCTTGCTTGGTAACCTTAATCTTATAAAAAATACATGCATAATGCACGCATTACCATAATTCTAACCCTTAAAATCCCATCCAGTCTCTAACCCGAACCCCAAACCTTGCTTGCTAATCTTAATCTTATAAAAAATACATGCATAATGCACGCATTACCATAATTCTAACCCTAAAAATCCCATCCGGTCTCTAACCCGAACCCCAGACCTTGCTTGCTAACCTTAATCTTATAAAAAATACATGCATAATGCACGCATTACCATAATTCTAACCCTAAAAATCCCATCCGGTCTCTAACCCGAACCCCAAACCTTGCTTGCTAACCTTAATCTTATAAAAAATACATGCATAATGCACGCCTTTCCATAATTCTAACCCTAAAAATCCCATCCGGTCTCTAACCCGAACCCCAAACCTTGCTTGCTAACACTAATCTTTTAAAAAATACATGCATAATGCACGCCTTACCATAATTTTAACCCTCTAACCCGAACCCCAAACCTTGCCTGCTAACCTTACTCTTATAAAAAATAAATGCATAATGCACGCATTACCATAATTCTAACCCTAAAAATCCCATCCATTCTCTAACTCGAACCCCAAACCATGCTTGCTAACCTTAATCTTATACAAAATACATGCATAATGCACACATTACCATAATTCTAACCCTAAAAATCCCATCCAGTCTCTAACCCGAACCCCAAACCTTGCTTGCTAACCTTACTCTTATAAAAAATACATGCATAATGCATGCATTACCATAATTCTAACCCTAAAAATCCCATCCAGTCTCTAACCCGAACCCCAAACCTTGCTTGCTAACCTTAGTCTTATAAAAAATACATGCATAATGCATGCATTAAAATAATTCTAACCCTAATAATCCCATCCGGTCTCTAACCCGAACCCCAAACCTTGCTTGCTAACCTTAATCTTATAAAAAATACATGCATAATGCACGCATTACCATACTTATAACCCTAAAAATCCCATCCAGTCTCTAACCTGAACCCCAAACCTTGCTTGCTAATCTTAATCTTATAAAAAATACATGCATAATGCACGCATTACCATAATTCTAACCCTAAAAATCCCATCCGGTCTCTAACCCGAACCCCAGACCTTGCTTGCTAACCTTAATCTTATAAAAAATACATGCATAATGCACGCATTATCATAATTCTAACCCTAAAAATCCCATCCGGTCTCTAACCCGAACCCCAAACCTTGCTTGCTAACCTTACTCTTATAAAAAATACATGCATAATGCACGCATTACCATAATTCTAACCCTAAAAATCCCATCCGGTCTCTAACCCGAACCCCAAACCTTGTTTGCTAACCTTAATCTTATAAAAAATACATGCATAATGCACGCCTTACCATAATTCTAACCCTAAAAATCCCATCCGGTCTCTAACCCGAACCCCAAACCTTGCTTGCTAACCTTAATCTTATAAAAAATACATGCATAATGCACGCATTACCATAATTCTAACCCTAAAAATCCCATCCGGTCTCTATCCCGAACCCCAAACCTTGCTTGCTAACCTTAATCTTATAAAAAATACATGCATAATGCACACATTACCATAATTCTAACCCTAAAAATCCCATGCAGTCTCTAACCTGAACCCCAAACCTTGCTTGCTAACCTTAATCTTAAAACATCAGCTTGCACTTTGACCCTGGTCACAAACCCTGCACTGTACACCTAAATCTTCCAGTTGAAACCTAGACCTAAACCCAGTTGCTCCGTAAACCTAATACCAAACCCTGCTCCCTAAACCTATAACCCATGACACACATTAAATCTAACTCTCCCTAAAAAGAAATCTCCCACTTATTCACTGACTCTGTTTTCAAACTCCATTCCCTCAACCTAACTCCAAAATTCTCAGTCAGTCCCTAACCCTAGTCACAAACCCTGCTCTCTAACCTAAATCCTTAATTTTCCAGTCACTCCTTAAACCTAAGTGCTAAACTGTAACTCACTCCCACTAACTCCCCATAAGTGCAGCACTTACCATGCCCAAACTTACCTACCTGTTTCAGCAGCAGCCCATGTCAGCTGCCTGAAACAATATAATACTTTGGTCTGCAAGAAGCCAGGATATGAGCTTTTGAAGTGCAACTCATTTTGAAACTGTGAATTATAAACATAAAGTGAAAAGACACATAAACTTTAATGAACAGACTTCAAATTTAAAAATGTTTCAAGAAATAGCTATAATCTGTTTCTTTTATCACTGGTTATACATAGAATTTCAAAACCTAGAAACTGAGAGTAAAACTGCAACATACTTTATTGCATATTAAATATATTCACAAAACACAGAACTAAATGATCTACAGTTTGAAACCATATCATACAACTGGCATAAAAATTAATACTTTCACAAAATATAAATGTTTGTTAGGAGTTTATGTTTGAAGCTAGAATTTAGGGATAGGGTGTTTAGTACACATGCAAGGCAGTTTAAGAAACCCAGCCTCTGTGTTCTTAGTGCACCACCCCTTGTAGCAGCCTTTAGTAGACTAGTAGAGAATGACCTGTATAGAATGAGAGATGAGTGTAGTAACAACAGAAGGGGGAGAGGGAATTTGACCCACAGACAGAGGAGAGCTATTATGGAGCTGAGAAATGACTATATCTTAGCTATTAGACCTGCAGACAAGGGGGGTAGTGTGGTAGTTATGGACCACAAGTTTTATGATGGAGCTATGAAAGATATGCTAAGAGATGAGAATTTTTATCTTGCCATAGATTGGGACATGGTCGATCTGCACATTAGAAGGATTTCTATGATGTTAGATGATTTATTTAAAAGTCACATCATTACTGAAGGATTGTATGATTATTTAATGGTTAGTGACCCCCTCATACCTTTGATGCAGGGCCTCCCCAAGATACACAAGGATACTCAGAAGCCTCCTATGAGTCAGGTAGCGGGTGGTCTACGGAACCTTTTTCAATCTGTGTTTAAAAAATATCTATGACCAGTATTTGACTCCCATAAATATGTGTTAAGGGACAATAAACAGTTTCTTCATGATCTATATGATCATGTGCAGGGAGTACCCGTGGAGCTAAACTACCTTATGGTGACCATGGATGTTCAATGCTTGTTCACGGTTATCCCCAATGGGGTAGGTGTTCAAAGGGTGTATGAGTACCTTAAGGGTCATTCTGGATTGAATGGTAATGTCATAGACCTCACAGTTTCATTTTTGGAGGTAGTGCTGGAGAATAATATCTTCAGTTTTGATTCCCAGTATTATTTGCAGAGGGATGGCATAGCTATGGGCACTTCTTGTGCTAATAGCTACACCATCCTGCACATGGCCACCTGGGAGGAGGATGTTTTATTTGAACTGGTTGAGTTTCATGAGGGAGTTTCCTTTTATAGACGATTTGTGGGTGACCTCTTTTTTATCTGGACAGGGACCATTGGTGAACTGGCTTTATTTTGTGATCAAGTGAATAGTTTATCCAGTGTTTTGAAGTTCACGTATGAATTTTCAGACACTTGGATCTTTTACTTGGATGTCTATGTAGAGAGAATAGCAAATGGAATGTTAAACACTGGAGTGTATAGGAAATCATGCTATCAGAATGCTTTATTGCATAGATATAGCATGCACCCAGGATATGTGTTTAAAAATGTGATTAGAGGTCAAGCCATGAGGACGTCTCTTTATAGCCACTCACAGGAAGGTTTTGAAACTGAATCAGAGAAAATATGTGAGAGATTTAAGTCTAGGGCTTACAAGGATGAGGAGATTGAGATGGAAATAGCTGGGATCTCCACTTTAAGAAGGGATGTGGCTACCCCCTATTTTTAAGATCCTAAAGAAATAGCCTTTGATCAGGTAGAAGCAGAGCACCCTATAGTTATGATGGAAAATGGTAATGTCAGGATCCCCCTGTTTTACACCAAGAACGTGGATAGTGTTAAAGACATCATTAGATCGCACTGGGAGGTGCTGACTGTGGACCCGGTGGTTATAGAGGTGGTAGGGGATACACCAAGTTTCATGTATAAGAACAGATCCAACCTGAAGAAGTTGTTGTGTTATCCTAAGAAAGGTAGGAAGGAGAATGTTTATGACACTCTTAGTACAGTTCCTTGCACTAGTTGTAATTTTTGCCACTTTATAAATTCCACTGGTAATTTTGTGCACCCCTCAAATGGCATGAGTTATGAGTTCCATGTCTCTGCAACTTGCCAGTCTGAGCATGGGGTTTACCTTGCTACTTGTGTAGCATGTGATGGATTCTATGTGGGCAAGACAGATAAAAAACTCAGAGAAAGGATACGTGGACACATTTATCAAATTAAAATTAAGTCCACAGTCAATGCACTATCTAAACATGTATTGGGGAGAGGTGACACACATATGTTCACCTTCAGAGTCATTGAGATGTTATTCACAGGTCCTAGAGGTGGTGACACTAGGAACTGTACTGAAACACAGAAGGCTAAATGGATAATTCGGTTTAGGGCTGACTTTCATCCAGGTCTTAATGACAAGGTACTCTTGAAACCGTTTCTGAAGTCTAGAAGGCTTAGATAGAACCAATTGTTCACCAGTTGGTGAAGACCATTATATATTGTGTATAATTTTCTTTATGTTTTCTATATATTTTTATATATTTTTACACATATTTCTTTATATATATTTTCAAATATATTTTTTATATTTTTATGTTATTTTTTTAGATGGTGATCTTTTTAGAATAAGATGTTTGATAAGACTATGATCTTATCACTTTAAGAAAATGTTTGAATTCAGGTTTTTAGCACCTTTTTTACTATATAAGGAGTTGTTATCAGTGATGCATTATGGTCTGATGAAGCCCTGTTGGGTGAAAGCGCTTACCAGATTTATCTGCTTGTTTCAATAAAAGACTTACACTGGATGGAATTGCTGCTTTTGGATGTGTTTTAAAACTTACCAGGTGTGTTTCGTTCTGATACCGGATTTTTCCTGTTTTACCATTTGGACTGTGAGGGGAGTGCAGAGCGTTTACTATTTGTGAGTTTTTGTCTTGGTTTAAATAAAAAATGAATACTTTCACAAAATATAAATTATGAAATTATATAAGTAATAAACAAATAAATACCATGACTTAAGAAAACAAATATAATAAAATTATACACAGGATTCAGATACATGGTCTGCATAAATGTAAACTCCTACATCAGGTAGATGCAGTAGAGATAACCATAGAAAATGCAATTAGAGGCACGTTTACCACAGTGAAGGAGGCCTCATTATCATTATCTAAATGGGGGGAAGGAGACCTCATTATCATTATCTGAATGGGGGGAAGGAGGCCTCATTATCATTATCTGAATGGGGGGAATGAGACCTCATTATCTGAATGGGGGGAAGGAGACCTCATTATCATTATCTGAATGGGGGGAAGGAGGCCTCATTATCATTATCTGAATGGGGGGAAGGAGACCTCATTATCATTATCTGAATGGGGGGACGGAGGCCTCATTATCATTATCTGAATGGGGGAAGGAGACCTCATTATCATTATCTGAATGGGGGGAAAGAGACCTCATTATCATTATCTGAATGGGGAGCAGGAGACCTCATTATCATTATCTGAATGGGGGGAAGGAGACCTCATTATCATTATCTGAATGGGGGGAAGGAGGCCTCATTATCATTATCTGAATGGGGGGAAGGAGACCTCATTATCATTATCTGAACGGGGGGAAGCAGACCTCATTATCATTATCTGAACGGGGGAAGGAGGCCTCGTTATCATTATCAGAATGAGGGGAAGGAGGCCTCATTATCATTATCTGAACGGGGGAAGGAGGCCTCATTATCATTATCTGAATGGGGGGAAGGAGGCCTCATTATCATTATCTGAATGGGGGGAAGGAGACCGCATTATCATTATCTGAATGGGGGGAAGGAGGCCTCATTATCATTATCTGAATGGGGGAAGGAGGCCTCATTATCATTATCTGAATGGGGGGAAAGAGGCCTCATTATCATTATCTGAATGGGGGGAAGGAGGCCTCATTATCATTATCTGAATGAGGGGAAGGAGGCCTCATTATCATTATCTGAATGGGGGGAAGGAGGCCTGATTATCATTATCTGAATGGGGGGAAGGAGACCTCATTATCATTATCTGAATGGGGGGCAGGAGACCTCATTATCATTATCTGAATGGGGGGAAGGAGGCATCATTATCATTATCTGAATGGGGAAGGAGACCTCATTATCATTATCTGAATGGGGAAGGAGACCTCATTATCATTATCTGAATGGGGAAGGAGGCCTCATTATCATTATCTGAATGGGGGGAAGGAGACTTCATTATCATTATCTGAATGGGGAAGGAGACCTCATTATCATTATCTGAATGGGGAAGGAGGCCTCATTATCATTATCTGAATGGGGAAGGAGACCTCATTATCATTATCTGAATGGGGAAGGAGACCTCATTATCATTATCTGAATGGGGGAAGGAGACCTCATTATCATTATCTGAATGGGGAAGGAGACCTCATTGTCATTATCTGAATGGGGGGCAGGAGACCTCATTATCATTATCTGAATGGGGGCAGGAGACCTCATTATCATTATCTGAATGGGGGAAGGAGACCTCATTATCATTATCTGAATGGGGAAGAAGACCTCATTATCATTATCTGAATGGGGAAGGAGACCTCATTATCATTATCTGAATGGGGAAGGAGGCCTCATTATCATTATCTGAATGGGGAAGGAGGCCTCATTATCATTATCTGAATGGGGAAGGAGGCCTCATTATCATTATCTGAATGGGGGGAAGGAGGCCTCATTATCATTATCTGAATGGGGGAAGGAGGCCTCATTATCATTATCTGAATGGGGGGAAGGAGGCCTCATTATCATTATCTGAATGGGGGAAGGAGGCCTCATTATAATTATCTGAATGGGGGAAGGAGACCTCATTATAATTATCTGAATGGGGGAAGGAGGCCTCATTATCATTATCTGAATGGGGGGAAGGAGGCCTCATTATCATTATCTGAATGGGGAGAAGGAGGCCTCATTATCATTATCTGAATGGAGGGCGGGAGACCTCATTATCATTATCTGAATGGGGGGCGGGAGACCTCCTTATCATTATCTGAATGGGGGGCGGGAGACCTCCTTATCATTATCTGAATGGGGGGCAGGAGGCCTCATTATCATTATCTGAATGGGGGGAAGGAGACCTCATTATCATTATCTGAATGGGGGGAAGGAGACCTCATTATCATTATCTGAATGGGGGAAGGAGGCCTCATTATCATTATCTGAATGGGGGGAAGGAGACCTCATTATCGTTATCTGAATGTGGGGAAGGAGACCTCATTATCATTATCTGAATGGGGGAAGGAGGCCTCATTATCATTATCTGAATGGGGGGAAGGAGACCTCATTATCGTTATCTGAATGGGGGGAAGGAGACCTCATTATCGTTATCTGAATGGGGGGAAGGAGGCCTCAATATCATTATCTGAATGGAGGGAAGGAGGCCTCATTATCATTATCTGAATGGGGGGCGGTTACCCAAGTGCTAGAAAGCACCCTGTCAGTCATTGCCACTGATGACTCATGCATCACAGTGAAGGAGGCCTCATTATCATTATCTGAATGGGGGGCAGGAGACCTCATTATCATTATCTGAATGGGGTCAGTTACCCAAGTGCTATAAAGCACCCTGTCAGTCATTGCCACTGATGACTCATGCATCACAATGGAACAGGGACCCCCCCCCTTTCAGTCTCCCATACACACATGCAGACATTCCCTCAGGCACAGACATAAACATGTGTGCGGGCACACACACACATGCTCAAAACCATCCATAAACTTACCCAAAGCACTACCTGTCTGCTAAACTTCCACAAACTTACCTGCAAAGTGTTCCTCCCATTCACTTGGATGGGCGACTGCCATCTTTTGGCTGTGTTAATTAACAAGGTCAGCTGTACTCTTTATGTCGATGAGCAATTTTCTGATTCTCCTCTGGGTAAGTCACTTTCTGTAGGCATTTCTTGGGAAGAATACATGGCTTGGCTGCCTAGCTTTAGCCACCCACCCGAAATACCTCATAATCATTTAATGCAGCCATCAGTATGACCCACCATAATATTCTACTGAACATGTAAAACTACATATAGCCTGTCTCTGAATCATAAAGGTTTCCTTTGTGGGGTTGGCCACTCATAGTTGGGTTTACTACTTGTGGTATCCCTTTCAGAAACTTAATGTATTTGGTATGTACAAAACTCATGCTAAGTAGAGGACTATGTTTCAATTAGTGTTACTTTAAAAAAGAATGTGGTGCATTTAACAATAAAGGCACTATTCTAAATATTATATACCAAGGTGTTACATCAGTGATCAGTGCTTGAGATATATGTTGCATAGTATTTATCCACTCAGGCTTCACCTTTGTCATCTAAATGCAGTACAATGGGGTAAATCATATACACATCTCTCTCTGGCATTGATTATTGCCTACTTCTAAGCCTATTTTAAACAAAAGGTGATTTATAGGGAGAGAAGTCAATGGGCAAAGTGGCCACTTACAATTAATTTCGTTGTAGCAGTTACAAACACTACATTAAAAAATTATCACCTTTTATGTAAAAAACAAATAGGTCACAAAACAAAGAGTGACTGTATTTATAAGTCAGTTTAGCTTCGTACATTTTCTTGTATTTATTATAATATACTTAAAGAAGCTTATGTCATTTTAATGTGGTACATTTCTACTGTTATATACAATCCTGTTGACTGTATTATGACCTGTGATATTAGTCAAAAAATGCAACAAAATTCAGTAGATTCTAATGTATTTTAGACTTCAATAAGGTATACCCACATATTTATTTATTTTTCATTTTGGTAGCTTGGGGGGAGTAGCCTTGTCAATTTGATCCTTGTCTTCCATGACCTGGGCTCAGACAGATCAGATCATACAATAATATCACAAAGCATACAAATGGATAGATACAATGTGATTATAAAAGTCTAACAATTTTCATAAATATTCACCAAAGCCAGTAGATATGAATACAAAACCAATAACTAAGAAGGTTAGTACTGGAGCCCGCAGGATTTTTTGCTGGGGGGTGCAAACCCAGAGCCCCACCACGCAGTCCCCACACACACACACACACACACACACACACACACACACACACACACACACACACACACACGCGCGCGCGCGTCCCATTACTTGGCTATTTGTTCAAAACTTTCAGTATGCATACTGTTTTATACTTTACTTCTACAATGACTAAAGATATTTGTATTTAATTTACAACATTTATTTCAAATTTTATAGCACAAACAGTGAGACATTTTCTAAATAAAGCAATAGTCTTACAGTGAAACCAGACTTAACATTAAAACTTCTCTGCCTTTGAAGCTCACAGTCACTGAAACAGCATTGAAACCCACATTCAAAGAGAATGCATCTGGCCAGTGGAGGGTTAAGTTTACCTTTGGGCTGTTTTCAAATCATAGGCCCCCTTGCACACATTTTTAGGACTATGCAAAAGTACTGTCATTCACCTTCCCCGATTGTATTATTTATAATATATAATACTTGAATTATATCCCTTGTATAATACAGCACCACCTGTTAGAGTGTGTTTTAAATTTTTAGTTTTGAGCATTTTTCCTGTAAGCAATGAAACAAAACATATGAACCAATTATGCAAAACTGCCCAATTCAGAGCACTTCAACCATAAAGGCCACTCAAACTTCTGTCATTACAATCCACCAACAGCAGTCAATATGCACGATCTCTGCAGAAGTAAAAATCATCTGAATAATTCCACATTATAGAGATCTGAAACTAATGAAGAGGTTGTTGCTAGAAAACAACTTTATATTTCAGTGTTTCATCTACAAATTCAGTGCCTGCTTCCCTTGAAGAAAAAAATAGCCTACATTACATTAAAAAATGGTAAGCTGGTTTATTGCTATAGGCAATAGGTGGTAAGCTGAAAAACAGGTTCATAGTTATTAAGTATCTCATCCAAAGGACATACTCAGGACTGCAGCACTCCAGCCCCTTAAAATACAAATCTACATACTGTGGGAGTAAAACCTATAGCCCTCTGCATCAAGATGCAAGTATGCTGCCTGCTGTGCTACTAGGAGTAATTTAAAATTCTATACGACAATAGTGATACCATTTGCTAAGCACAACAGCTGCATATTTTAAGCATATTTAACATGATCAGCAGTAAACTTCTCTTCCCTTCAAGCTCACAATTCCTTGAAAATGCACTTGAAAATAAATGCTACCTGCTAACTCTAACTAGGGCATTGCACTTTCTCTCACACACCTTAACCTCTTAGTACAAGAAATCTGGACAAAGCCTAAAATAAATAGGGACAGATTATAAATATTGCTCTCATGAACTTAGAACATTGCTAGAATAACAGGATTTATGTCAGTATGCATTTTTATAAATGATATGATATCTAAAACTCAAATGTTTGTCATTATTTAGCAACTCCAATCCTTTTTAGGAGGAATATGGGGCAAAAATCTGGACATTCTGCAAAAACATGGACAGCTGAGGGGTATGCTTCCTCCTTCTTATACAGACACACCATACCTCTCAATCTCCTAGCACAAGAAGTCTGGACAAAAAGTGTGTTACAATGTTGGGGACAAAGGCCCAAAACTAAGGACACATTTAGAAAGTGACTAAAATAACAGAATTTGTAATAGAATGCATTTTCTGAATGATATGAAGCCTGAAACTCAAATGCATGTCATTATTTAGTAACTTTAATCCTTACCTCATCCCAGCAATTTGTCAAAAAATAAAAACAAAATTTTTATGAGGAACAGACCAAAAATATAAGGCAAAAATCTGGACATTGTGTGAAAATCTGTACCATTGAGTGGTACAGACATACACCCCCTACTTCCTTTGAAAGCGGACAGAACAGGTTTTGCATTAGTATGCATTTTCTGAAGGATATGAAGTCTGAAACTCAAATGTCTTGATGTGCAGCTTCAGATGACAAGTGACTGTTAACATCCTGACATCCCAGAGGACATACATAGTACATGACGTTAGCAACTGCTGAAACAGTGCATGCTTCCAGCAACTGAATGACAAAAGATTCAGTGGTCGCATTCCTGAAATTACAGCAGCTTTTTATGCCCTAGAAAATCATGTTATACAGTCTGTAGACTTTAGTTGTGTGTGTGCATGTATGTGTATGAATGTAGGTGTGCACGTGCATGTGTATGTATGTCTGTTTGCATTTATGCACATGTGTGGATGCTTGTGTGTATGTGTGCACGTGTGTGTATATGCATGTGTCTTGTATACATTGTGTACATGACTTTGTGTGTTTCTATGTTTCATTGGTTTTAGCATGTGCCTATTACACTTGAAAGTGAACTTAGGTTATTAGCGATGACATAAGAAGGTATCCAAGAACGCGAGTGTACCTTCATTTAAAAGACATCTTCCTTGCAATAAAAAATTCAGATCTACCTGTTTTAACACATCTTTCAGTTACCTTAACAGTTTACACTTATTTTAAGTTTATCTGCTTCAGTTTCTTTTACTGTTACAGATGATAGTATTTTCAAGAATCTAGCAAATTCTTTACACATTCTTTGAAAACGTGTCTCTTAAAACATGTGTGTTATCACTTATCTCCATTCTGTTATGCAGTACAATGTTTCAATGCTGAGTAGTGAAAGGTACCATGACATTTGCAGCTGGGATGATTGTTTGCACTGACACACACACACACACACACACACACACACACACACACACACACACACACACACACACACACACACCTCTCACTTGTATGCTTGTCCCCAGTCCAAACGTCTTCTGGAATTCAAATTTTGTGAGTGAATGCGGAAGATGAAGACGTAGATTAAAACAGGTCGCAAGCACCAGTTCCGTCTGTGCAACTGGACGCAAAGGGCATTCTTAAAGAAGAACGTCCTTAAATATTTTTTTTTTAATTAGAAGTAAATTAATCTCCTGGCCAGCCAATTCTAGGGGGTGGTGCAAGTGCACCCCCTTGCACCTGCCTGCGGGCACCCTTCTTAGTATATGTCAGTAACAACAATGGTTAGTAGAAATACTGTAGATACTTAAGATATACATTAATTTCTGCAATGTGTCAAATGCATTTAGTTATATGTGCATATAACAGATGTGATAACACTACCAGTGGTTAAGAGAAGCTACCAAAGCTTTTTATTAATGTGTAAGAAGACTTGGGGAGCTACCCCTATGTCCCTGAAGCAGTCACATGATTTTGTCTAAATTAGCTGCCTTTTCAAGTATTTTCTGAATGCTTGTATTGTTCTTTGCTTTCTGATTTCCACTAGGAAATAGTTCCATGTTGCAGGGGGTAGATTGCGGAAAATTCTTTTACCAATTTGCCTTGCTAAAAGGTGATCTAGAAAGTTGTAATATAGCTGCACTGACATTTCTTAGTGCATATGTTTGTTCCCTCCTGATAAGCAAAGATATGAGCAGTAGCTAGTAGCAGTTATTCATAATTTTGTTAAGTAGGTTCCAAATAAAAAATTGCTCTGGCATGTATTGCTAGCCAGTTGATTTTTTATATATAAAACAGTAATGTGTTTATTTACTAGTTAGTAGACCAAATCATACATTTTTTTTCTTTTTTCTGAACATGCCATCTGTTGGTCTTTGATTGTAAAGAAATAAGGGTTAGGCCATACTTTTGAGAAGTAACTTGTTTCTGGCTATAGATTGTCTTGTAGATGGAGGAAGATGGGGGGGCAGATTTTATAGCAAGGCTTTCATTGAGTTGCTTTGTTCATAATTTTATCTGTAGGTTTTTTGAAGGACAGATTTGGGTCGACTTTCAATCTATGATATTTTTACTGATTTACACAGAGTAAGGGGTTACCCTGTAGATCCTGTATTATATAATTGAGCATTTTAGCAAGAATTTGCTGGTTGACAAATATTGTTATTCCAGATTTGGTAGTATTTAGGGTAAGTTTGTTATCTGCTATCCATTTGATAGTTTTGTAAAATATTTTTGGATGTTATGGAGACAGAGATAGGAATAAGGTTTGCCTGTGGATTGCAGGAGTATATCATCTGCATGAAGAACTACTTTTGAGAGATGGTGTATCTTGAATAAGGTAATTTAAAACAGAGGTAAGAGTAATGGCCCCAGTGCTGACCTTTGTTTTACTGTATCTGCTTCAGAGAGTTTCAAATCTGCATATATATATATATATATATGGTTCCCATTCAGAAGCCTGAAACATCATAAGCCTGAAAATCAAAATCCTGAAACCAAAAGCCTGAAAATTCAGAATCCTGAAAACTCAAAATCCTGAAAGCCCAAAATCCTGAAAGACCAAAATCCTGAAACTCAAAATCCTGAAAACACAAAATAGACATACTGATGTCATTGTGGCTTTGCTATTGTTAGCCCTGTGGTGTTAGGTCATGCGTTGGGGTCAGGTAAATGTGCGGATGGTTTTATTTTAGGGTTAGGGGCGGTTTAAGTGAGTTAGGGTTAGGGCGCAGGTTAGGCATGTATGCAATAGTGACAAATATTGGGGTTAGGGGCGGTTTAAGTGAGTTAGGTTTAGGGCGCGGGTCAGGTGAGTGTGCGATAGTGACGGACCTTAGGGTTAGGGTTAGGGTCAGGGTCAGTTGGTAGATATTAGTGTCTTTATAGTGACATATTAGCATTATTTGTGTTTTCAGGATTTTGAGTTTCAGGATTTTGGTCTTTCAGGATTTTGGGCTTTCAGGATTTTGGGCTTTCAGGATTTTGAGTTTTCAGGATTC
>NC_056734.1:479361279-479508151 GCF_019279795.1 Protopterus annectens
TATATATATATATATATATTTGAAACTACTTCCCATTCATTTATGTAATGAACAGAGAACAAAGCAAATTTTTTCACTGTTCCATTTCAAGGAATGATACCTTTTGAGTGTTGTGGGAATATGGGTAAAATGTATATTTATTCCTTGAATGACCATGTGTAATTAAGACCATAAGGCAAGAAGTAATTAGTTGCCCTCTGGCAAGTGGTTAGATAAATGGGAATAGATCAGTCTTTGCAAGCACTAAGTGTATCTCAAAAAATATGCAAATCACTAGCTAAATTTGAATCTAAATACTGCTTATACTGAAGGTAAAGCATCAGACTGGACTACTGTACTGCAGACTAAAATAGATATATTCAAGTACTTTTTCAATCAGAAGCATTCAGTTTTCTAAAAAATATTATTATGGGAATGATGGTAAAATGATTTATTTTGGAGGGAATCTGCACTTGTGGCACCCACTATATTTATTCTGGTTCTTAGACCACTGTATCTTATCAAAGGATAAATCTAGTTTTGATAGTTTTGCTATCAGCCATCTTGTTCCTCAGGGAAAAAGCTTTAGAAGCAAAAAGTTAATGATCTCACTCGATCTGGTCATAGTCAGGCCATCAGCTGAGAAGATCTTTTTAAGTTCTGCAGGCTATAAAAGGAAAGGTGCATCAGGATGCTAGTTAGAGTCTGAAGGAAAACTTCCAGAAGGATGAAGGCTGTGTTTGATTAGCTTGATCCACTGTTGATTTGGGTCTATTTGTTTATTCATTAACTGGGCATGCAGTTTAGTCCTAGGGTCACTTGCAAACATAGCCCTGGCCATTTAGGCACTCAGGTTACATAAATGTCCTAATGAACAAATTCAACATACACTTATAAACCTTCCATATTACAAGTGTGAGAAATATCATAATAATCTCTGATAAATTAATTATTACTTCACCTTCATAAAAATTATGTCTGAAAATTACTGCAGAAATGTTAAATCATTCTTGTAAGGGGAATATGCCACTTATACCCCTGGCATGGTAGGAGCTGCACCCTAGACTAGAACTAACTACATGTGCAAAACTGAAGATCATTGTAGCATAGATACTACAACCTCACGTGTAATGCAGATTCTGACTCATTTGTAATTACAAGGCAACATTCAAAGGAC
This sequence comes from Protopterus annectens, assembly GCF_019279795.1. Lineage (NCBI taxonomy): Eukaryota > Metazoa > Chordata > Ceratodontiformes > Protopteridae > Protopterus > Protopterus annectens. The sequence continues at coordinate 479,362,436 of NC_056734.1, forward strand.
TGCAGTTACTTTCTTCATGTTTTAAAAAGGTACCCATCATAGCAGTTTCCAAAAATAAATTCCAGTTTGATCAACTGCAGTGTTAGAGTCAAAAAGCTATGTATAGTAAAGCAAATGCTAAACTAAAGGTATTATTCTTGTTGTGCCATCTCAGTTTTGAATTGGTAACGCATCTGTGTAGAATATCAGCAACTCAGATTTGTTCCTCTCATATTTATCTGTATAGAGATGGTTTGAAAGCAAAGGACAAATGTAAGTTCCAACAATTGGTGGGGATAATAGATATGCTATATCTGCCTTTGACCTGACAATTGCAGACTATTACATTTACATACAAAGTGCACACACAGGTAACAGTGAGGATAGAATGGGCAAATAACATGAATCAATTCCCAGATTACCGTATTGTACTTCTGCTGCTTGAAGATAAAATTAAGAGAAAAAAAGCACCTTTTTATACATCACTCTGTGCCTATTTCTATTCTCTTAACGTTCTTGTACTACCCTTTGAAATGGTGAGCTGAAGAATTCATTCCCACAAAATAACAGAAAGCACTAGACTGATCGGTTAACTTGAGTTTTGCCAGATGAGGTACATAAATGGAAATGAAAAGGAGGATGCAAGCAGTCATAAAAAGCTTCAACCATACTGGAATCTACATTTTTTAACCTGTTTTCTTATTGGATGTAATGAGAAGGGCTTATGGAAGTAGAAGTAGCGAGGCCTAGTAAGCAGAAATGTGCACTGCAATAGCATTTGTCAAAATACTGAATTAGCCTAGCTCTTACAAACCTAACAAGGAGAGCTCATGGGTAGTCACACTTTAAATACCATGAAACCACACAGTGTAGGAAGTGATTACATCATTGTTTTGCATGTTAGCAACTATATGATTATTGTTTTCCACCCAAATGATATCCAGTGTAGAACATTAAGATTAAAAAGTATGTATTCCTTCTGGAATATGACACTTATTCGGCTAGTCACTGGTTAACCAACAGTTTAGATGCTATATGGTACCCTCCTGACATTAGAGTGATAGCATTAATGTGCAAATTAGGAAAGCATCTGTTGATGTTTATGCAGAGTAGTTTGTAAGACCCACACAGCATTGGAAGAACATCACTAGACTATATAGAAGAACAATACCAATGTTTGTGACTTACTTTGAGGAATCACAAATGTCTGTCACCTTTTCTCCATGCTACCAATACTTTAGATTAAAATTCTATGTTCTTTCCTTGTCAGGATTAAGATAATTCTGGTTGTGGGGCATCAAGTCAGACATACTATAGGGCAAGTAAAACTGAAAATGGTGAGTGGTATTGGGGAAATAGTAAACCACCAAGATGCAATACATGTCAGTACAGGAACTCATATCTGTAATTTATTTCTATGCCAGAATTTATTTTCTCTTTGCTTCTCACTTTGATTTATTTTTTCCAAATGCACACCAAATTTTCTTCTCTTACTTTATCTGTACTACATGTTCCAAAAATATGACTCATCTTTGTATAGTATAAGTTGACAGTTTTATTATAGGGACTGGAGAATGCACATCTCTTATATAACCCAGTTTTATTATAGGGCTTGGAGAATGAACATCTCTTATATAACCCAGTTTTATTATAGGGATTGGAGAATGCACATCTCTTATATAACCCAGTTTTATTATAGGGCTTGGAGAATGAACGTCTCTTATATAACCCAGTTTTATTATAGGGATTGGAGAATGCACATCTCTTATATAACCCATTTTTATTATAGGGATTGGAGAATGAACATCTCTTATATAACCCAGTTTTATTATAGGGATTGGAGAATGAACATGTCCTATATAACCCAGTTTTGTTATAGGGCTTGGAGAATGCACATCTCTTATATAACACTTGAAGACTAACGTTTTCTTTTATCGATATGGAAAGTAACAGATCCATCTAGATACTGTTGTCATAGTGAAGATGCTAAGAAACAGTAAGCTTTATGGATAAGAACAGTGGCATTTAAGTCAGTGAAAGTGAGTGCCAAGAGCACATTTACTTGTACTTTAATTCAAATGTGATGAGTTTTGATTACATTATAAAAAAATTGCATATTTAGATGATGATTTCATCGAAGCAATTTATTTTGTTTTGGACTGACAACAGCTCTTTGCCAAATGAAAGTAAAAATGATTGAAGGCTCTAAAAGGTAATTTTAGTCAAATACTCAAAAGAATAGAGTACACAAGTAGAAAATATTGCACATTGGCTGTTTTTCATGACATTAATTGCATTAAAATATACCCTATTGCAAACATATCAGAAAATCTGGTATTGTTACTGCAAGAAAACAAATCAGTTTAAACATTTTAGCTGACATTATCATGCTAAGCTTAAATCAATATTAACAAGAACAGATAGCAAGACATATGGTATCCATTTGGCAAAAATCATCTGGCCATAGGTTTAGAAACTGAGTGAATGGTGTATTAATAATTCAAAACTATAAAAAGGAACTTAATTGGACTTAAATAGAGCTATTGTTCTAGATTTGCTTCAGTGTGACACCATTTTGAAAAAAGAAAATCAGTATAAAAGTCACACTGCTTTCATAGACAAACACAGTATGATCTTAAAATGTCCTCTGCACCTGCAGTAAAATGGGTCACAACTCAACTGGACAGTCATGGTCAATAAGCACAAATAAATAAATAAACATGAGCGAAGCTGCAAAACAGCAGACGTGATGAGTTAGCTCACCTATGAGATTTTGATAGCCAGAATATGCTGAGTTTGGTAAATTAATATCTAAAAACCTTTATAGCTCTGAAATCTTTTACATAGGAAATACTGATTCTCCTAAAATGAAATGAGGAAATAATCCAGAATGTTTTTATTGTTTTTAGGTAGTACAACAGGCACGATGGAATCAATGGTTAATGGCACCTGGACTACAACTGCAGAGAAAGTGACATTAAGCTTTAACACAAATGCAACAACTACAAAAGTGGATACTTTACATTCAACAACTCTTACATACACATTTTCTACAATGGAAACAGTGCAAACATTAAATGCAACAACACATTCTGTCACTTTAATAGACTTAAACAAATCAGCCAGTGAACCCATTTCTTCCCAAGAGCCTCCTGTTACTCTGACTGTCCCAACATTTCCAGCAACAGTGCCTTCAGGAGACAAATCCTTGTCTCCAATAATGTCAACACAGCACACTTTGTTGAGTTCTGTAATTGAAAGTAACACAGACTATGCAAACATTCTAAAAACCTCTCTTTCAGCAGATTTAATGAATTCAACATCTACTACAAGTAAACAATTTCTTACACTGTCTACAACACAAGAAATTTCTACCAGCTTGGCAAATTCAGTTTCACAAAAATCTGACAGCATAACAAAACCTGTTGGCAGTCTTAGTACATCACCTGCTTTGGATTTCAATTTCTCTACATCAGCAGAAAACGTGTCCAGTTTTTCAACAGTGCAAAAAACTTCCCTCAACTCAGGAATTTCAGCATTACATACTACTTCAGATAATACAGTCAGTGCAAGCACTGTGAGTGCAAAAGATACCACAGACTTGGTTACTTCTGTTTCTGTAGCAGCAGTAACAACTTATTTGACTGCAACTGCAACACATGACGTCTCTGACAGCCCAGGCTTAACATCCTCAAAAGCTGTGGAAAATATTACAGTCCCTGCAGGAAGTGCTAGTACAGTGACTGCAGTGGGTTTAAATGACTCTACCCCAGCAGGAAATGGGACTACTTTTATGACAAAGGAAGTAACTTCTATTAGCTCAGGAGGTACAGCATTACAAAAGGTTACTGCAGAAAACACAAACCCTGCAAGCACTATAAGTGCAAATGTTACAACACAATTAGTTACTTCTATGTATACAGTAATAACAAATACACTGTCTACAAATACAGCACAAATAGTATCCACCAGCACAGGATTAACATCACAAAAGGTTACTGAAAGTATTACAGCCCCTACAGGAAGTCCTAGTACAGTGACTGCAGTGGGTTTAAATGACTCTAACCCAGCAGGAAATGTGAGTCCTTCTATTAGCCCCGGAAGCACAACATTACAAAATGCTACTACAAATAATGTAAATCCTACAGATGATACTACAGTCTTAGTTACATCTGCATCCAGCATAAGTTTACCAACATCTCTGACTAAAAGCGCAATACCTGAAGGCTCTGCCAGCCAAAGTTTTACATCCCAAAAAGCTACTGAAAGTATTACAGCCCCTGCAGGAAGTCCTAGTACAATCGCTGCAGTGGGTTTAAATGTCACTACATCAACAGGAAATGGGACCCCTTTTATGACAAAGGAAATAACTTCTATTAGCTCAGGAGGTACAGCATTACAAAATGCTACTGCAGAAAACACAAACCCTGCAAGCTCTGTAAGTCCAAATGTTACAACATACTTAGTCACTTCTGTGTCCACGGTAACACCAACAAATGCAGCACAAGGAATCACCACTAGCTCAGGAGTAGTGTCCCAACAGGCTACTGAAAATATTATAGTCACTACAGGAAGTCCTAGTACAATGACTGCAGTGGGTTTAAATGTTTCTACCACTGCAGGAAATAGGACTCCTTTTATGACAAAGGAAGTAACTCCTATTAGCTCAGAAAGTACAACATTCCAAAATGTTACTGCAAAATACACAAGCCCTGAAAGTTCTGTAAGTAATGTTACAACTTACTTAGTTACTTCTGTGCCTACTGTAACACTAACAAATGCAGCACAAGGAATCTCCACCAGCTCAGAATTAGTGTCCCAAAATGCTACTGAAAATATTATAGTCCCTACAAGAAGTCCTAGTACAATCGCTACAGTGGGTTTAAGTGTCACTACCTCAGCAGGAAGTGGGACTCCTTTGATTACCAAGGAAGTAACTTCTATTAGCTCAGGAAGTACAATATTACAAAATGCTACTGCAGAAAACGCAAACTCTGCAAGCACTGTGAGTGCAAAGGTTACCACAGACTTGGTTACTTCTGTTTCTGTAGCAGCAGTAACAACTTCTTTGACTACAACTGCAACACATGACATCTCTGACAGCCCAGGCTTAACATCCTCAAAAGCTGTGGAAAATATTACAGTCCCTGCAGGAAGTGCTAGTACAGTGACTGCAGTGGGTTTAAATGACTCTATCTCAGCAGGAAATGGGACTACTTTTATGACAAAGGAAGTAACTTTTATTAGCTCAGGAGGTACAGCATTACAAAAGGTTACTGCAGAAAACACAAACCCTGCAAGCACTATAAGTGCAAATGTTACAACGCAATTAGTTACTTCTATGTATGCAGTAACACTAACAAATACACTGTCTACAAATACAGCACAAATAGTATCCACCAGCACAGGATTAACATCACAAAAGGTTACTGAAAGTATTACAGCCCCTACAGGAAGTCCTAGTACAGTGACTGCAGTGGGTTTAAATGACTCTAACCCAGCAGGAAATGTGAGTCCTTCTATGACAATGCAGGTAACTTCTATTAGCCCCGGAAGCACAACATTACAAAATGCTACTACAAATAAAGTAAATCCTACAGATGTTACTACAGCCTTATTTACATCCGTATCCATCACAAGTTTACCAACATCTTTGACTAAAAGCGCAGGACCTGAAGGCTCTGCCAGCCAAGGTTTAGCATCCCAAAAAGTTACAGAAAAGATTACAGTCCCTGCAGAAAGTCCTAATACAGTGACTGCAGTAGGTTTAAATGTCACTAACTCAGCAGGAAATGGGACTACTTTTATGACAAAGGAAGTAACTTCTATTAGTTCAGGAAGCACAACATTACAAAATGCTACTACAAATAATGTAAATCCTACAGATGTTACTTCAGTCTTAGTTACATCTGTGCCCATCACAAGTTTACCAACATCTCTGACTAAAAGTGCAGGACCTGAAGGCTCTGCCAGCCAAGGTTTAACATCCCAAAAAGTTACTGAAAAGGTTACAGTCCCTGCAGGAAGTCCTAGTACAGTGACTGCAGTGGGTTTAAATGTCACTAACTCAGCAGGAAATGGGACTACTTTTATGACAAAGAAAGTAACTTCTATTAGTTCAGGAAGCACAACATTACAAAATGCTACTACAAATAATGTAAATCCTACAGATGTTACTTCAGTCTTAGTTACATCTGTGCCCATCACAAGTTTACCAACATCTTTGACTAAAAGTGCAGGACCTGAAGGCTCTGCCAGCCAAGGTTTAACATCCCAAAAAGTTACTGAAAAGGTTACAGTCCCTGCAGGAAGTCCTAGTACAGTGACTGCAGTGGGTTTAAATGTCACTACCTCAGCAGGAAATGGGACTCCTTTTGTTACCAAGGAAGTAACTTCTATTAGCTCAAAAAGTACAACATTACAAAATGCTACTGCAGAAAACACAAACCCCGCAAGCTCTGTAAGTACAAATGTTACAACGCACTTAGTTACTTCTGTATCCACAGTAACACTAAAAGTAACAAATGCAGCCCAAGAAATCTTCACCAGCTCAGGTGTAGTGTCCCAAAAGGCTACTGAAAATATTATAGTCCCTACAGGAAGTCCTAGTACAATGATTGCATTGGGTTTAAATGTCTCTACCTCAGCAGGAAATGGGACTCCTTTTACGACAAAGGAAGTAACTTCTATTAGTTCAAGAAGTACGTTACAAAATGCTATCACATATAATACAAATCCTGCAAACAATTATAGTACAAATACAACTCACTTAGCTACTTCCATGTCTACAGTAACACTAACAAATGCAGCACAAGGACTCTCAACCAGCTTCGGATTAGTGTCCCAAAAGGCTACTGAAAATATTATTGTCCCTACAGCAAGTTTGAGTACAGTGAATGTAAATTTCTCTGCCTCAGTTACAAATATGACTCTTCTAACCACCCAGTCATCTTCTGTAAGCTCAGGAAATTCAACATTACAAACTAATTCCACAGATAATATAAAATCTTCAAGCAGTGTAAGCACAGATGTTACTACAAACTTTGTGTCTAAAACAGGTACAACAACTTCTCTACCTATAAGTGTGGGACCTACATTCTCTACCACCACCAGCTCTGGTGTAACATTCTCTACCTCAGGAGTAAATGCAATTGCTTCTTCAACCACACAGTCAAATTCTATCAGCACAGGAAATTCAGCATTTCAAAGTGTCACCACAAGTAATATGGTCACTTCATCCACTTCAGATGCTACTAGTAAAACAACTTCCCTGTCATCTGTTACAGCACATGGTAGTACTGTGGCTTCTGGAAGTTTAATATCTCAAAATGGCAGTAACATCTCTACATTTACAGCACCTATCCCAACATCTTTGGTAAACAATGCATCTTCTAGAGTTACTGCCACTTCAACAGCAAGCACTATAGCAGATAATACAACTATAACATTTAACAGAGCTACAACTACAGCCATGCTCCCAATGTCAACTACAAGAATGTCTACAACAACTGCATCAGCTGTGCTCTCAACATCAACTACAAGAATGTCTACTACAACTGTATCAGCTGTACTCCCGTCAACTACAAGAATGTCTACAACAACTGTATCTACCACAGTTATGACCATGGCTACACTGCTGCCAGGTATGTGTCATTTTCCATGTTTAACTTTCTAAGCAGCCTACAGGATAGACAGAATTTTAACTTGTTCTAGATATAGTGAGTAGAACAAGAGTAAAACAATAGTATTCATGAATAATAAATTACTTTTTGGCACACAGAAGCAGATTTTATTTCAGGTAAAAGAGCCATGCAAACTCTGAACTAACACCTTGGCCTATGCTTCAGGGTTCAAAATTTCAATAGCAATGTGTATAAACAGAATGTCTTGGCATGTTTTAAATAAATCAACTCATATGAAGTAGTGAAGGAATGTTTTGTTTCATTCTTTGTACTTTTGATGCACAGTGTCATTGATTACATCTAAGTATTACATTGTAACAACATTGACTTTCAGCTTTGCTACATTCCAGGGCAAATGCTACATTCATTACACAAAGCACAGTGCATTCTGTTTAGAAAATAGGTGGCATCTAGTTCAGATTTCACCAATGTTATTTTTTTATTATTGTGATTATCACAAGACATGCAGTTTTCCACATGAATATATTATGTAATGTAATGATATATTACACCATTTTAATATTATTACTAGGAAACTATAATTGTATGACTGCTACACATTCAATTTGATTCAACAATGTTATCAATAAAATGACATTACAGCACACTAATAACAGTAGTGATAGGGAGGTATGCTTAGTATGAACTTTTCAACAAAATGAGAGTGCGTTGACAGTTATTGGCAGAAAAGGAGTGAAGCAAAAATGGGAGTTAAAATTTAAGAGTTTGGAAATTATATTTTTGTAGTTTATTATGATCAAAAAGAATCCAACATATTATACAATAAAGTTTAAGAACAGCTGTCAACCTTTGTAAACTGTAATTTGTTTCTCTTCATGTAAACTACCATGTGCTACTCACGGTCAGTCTTTATGGAAAAAGACATGCTTGGTAAGTAAATTAAATATACCAAGTAATTACATTTAAGAAAATGTTTCCTGCAATCCCTTTATGCATATATGCATTACAAAGGAAAATATACCAATATATGGTTATTTTTATCAATAGTTTCTCAGCTACATAATTACTAAAATGTGTGTGTGTGTGTGTGTGTGTGTGTGTGTGTGTGTGTGTGTGTGTGTGTGTGTGTGTGTGTGTGTGTGTGTGTGTGTGTGTGTGTAGTTATGAGAGCTCATGTGTGCATGCATGCATAAGCTTATAGACCTGAGGCAAGTTTTGCTAAGAAATGAATGAAACTTGACTTGAAATATTTTATAACCAATAATCTTATGGGCATGCTTTTGTCAGTATTTACCACATATATTGTAAAAGGGTGAGGATCAGGTCTAGCGCAAGTCAGTTTGTATGCAAAACATCATTATCTAGGTCAGCTCTTTGCTTCTTTGATTACCGTAAATAACAACGATGACAAAAAAGTTATGTAGCATTTTTTTTAACTAAAAACTGACCATGGTGAAAATGCTCTCCCAAAAAATGATGTACAAAGCAGCCATAAAAGCCAGCTCAGATTGTTACATCTATTATTCATTTGAATGTTGATTGTTTTTATAATTTTTTTTATTTTTCATATTTTTATAATTTTTTTTTTTTCAATTAAACCTGAAAGGCAATTAATGTGTTTACAATAGGTACAGAGATAAAACATTAATAGAACAGTTTTCTGCCCTTCAGGTAATTAACAATAATATAGCAATTGAATATTGTTTATTCACAGCTGTCCAGCTTTTTACCTATGGAGAACAAGTGGGGGATAAGGTATTCTCTTGCAAAAGTTTTGACGGAGTCTCTGGTCTCTTCAAACCAGAAATAGGATTCCCTTTTGGAGAAACACTGTACAACTCTCTATACGTAAGTTACCTTTGCTGTAGTGGCAGAATCAAGTTTTTTTTTTATTCTTATTGTTGGTCATTTGGTTATATATTAATAAAATAAGTAAAATTGGGTTATGTGTGGTTTGCATGCTTGTCAAACCTGTGTTTGTGGCCTTCTGATCTTTAAGAAGCTTTTTGCCACTATACCACATTGATATTTATGTCCTGTATTATGTGTGTGTGTGTGTGTGTGTGTGTGTGTGTGTGTGTGTGTGTGTGTGTGTGTGTGTGTGTGTGTGTGTGTGTGTGTGTGGTGTGTGTGTGTAAATAGAGAGAGAGGGTGCAATTTAGAATGGGTTTTTATTCAAGAAAACATAACACTGGGCAGACTTTGTAAGAATACAAACTGAAAATTTAACAGCAGGTGGAAAATGAAGAGTTCCAATCAGTTAAACAACTTTTGATGTGGATATAGACAGCTACCTGACAGACACAAAATTAAAAGGTGATGTTGATTGATTGACTGATTGATATTTGATAAAAGGTGATATCTCAAACAGAGCTAACAGTCCCAACTGCTCCTTCACAAAACAGAGCTTAGTTATCAAGTCTTTGGTGAAACTGAGCATACTAATTTACAAAAGGTACCTGTTGTTGGATCTACTACAAGCAGGCATATCAGTTGTGATACCAAAATAAAACAACCAAAAGTCTTTTTCCACCTCTTTCACATTGGTTAATAAAGATAGCTGTCTTTAAACAGTGCCATCGAAAACAAATAAAAGTCTCTGCTAATAATGTCTTATTAACCATACATATTTACAGTGCAAGAATGAAGATTTTTTGATAAAAAAAATATTACTAATATTGATAGTCATGATTATTATTATTTCTACTACAATTATTACTGTTATTTATATTTCCATTTTACACTTTTCATGCTTTCAAACCCAATGACAACTATGATAAGAGTCCCCATATTTGGATCCTGCGGACTCACCAACTGAGCTCATTAAACTATGTTCATTCTAGATAGGATTAATTATCAACTAATAGCTTGTTTCAGATGACCATGTAAGATGTACAGTTCTTAGAAATTATAACTGATCACACTATTAACAAAAACTCCCTTATTTTGTGTCAGTATAACTGTACTTCAATAAACTGAGAGATCTCTGCCTACATTTTAGGATATGCCCTCACAATCTTTAATAACAAAAGTTGCCTTCATTAGTTAATAAATAAACCTACTAGATGCTACAGCATTGTTGGCCTAGTTCTTACAAATATGGCTGCCTCTTACACCATTCCTCCAGTATCTCCATCCATAGTTAAGTCTGACCACAAACTTGTGACGTTCTCCTATAAACTCCCAAAAGTTCTTACAGCAAACACCACTAAATTTAAGCACTGCATTCATATCAGCCTCAACTAACTCTGTGATAAAATATCACAATTTACTTATGACTGTTCCTCCCCTGGCCTTAATACAGTGACAAGATTTACTAATGACTTTTACACCTTGTTTGTTTGTTTGGTTGTGTCTTTCAGCTTTTCCCGGTTAGGGGTCGCCACAGCGGAACTCCAGTCCGCTAATGATTGGTAGTTGATTTTTACGTGCCGAGTTACCAGCCCAGACGCACAACCTTAAACGAAGGTACACCCATTCATGCATGTCTCCATGCAGAAGACACTCTAGCTGAGAATCGAACCGGACAGCGTCTTACTGTGAGGCAACAATGCTACCGCAGCACCACCACTGCGGTTACAATGACTTTTACACCTATTTAGAAAAAAAAAACATTGAGCTAGCAGTCCCTACCAGAACCAAGTATCATGGGAAATTCAAACACAAACCATCCTGATGGTTCACCTCCATAATTAAACCATATAACACAAGAAAGAAATTCCTTAAAGTAGATCCAAAACTCCCCATTTTCTGAAATTATATCAAAAACATTTCAAAAAATAACTGAAGAACACTGTCAGATTCATTAAAGGAGCCCATGAACTCAGACAGGTGTCTGAAGCAAAAATCATAATAAATCATTCTTTAGTAATGTTAGAAAACTAAAAAAAAATACATTGTTCTGATTTTTTTTTTCATAATGACACATTCTATTCTAACCTAATAAACATCACCGATATTCTTGCAAAAAAAATAGTGACAACCTCACCCTGAGACTTCTATTCAAAGTCACAGAATATCTAAATCTCTTACTCCCCAAATTATCTATAAAGCTCATTTATTTAAAGTGCTAATCAAGACTAAAAATACTTTCTCCATGGGACTGGACAGTATATGTATATGGAAACATAGTTTCCATTGAAATGGAAAGTAGACATTCTAACATTGATTGACTACTTTCCATTGAAAACATAAGCAATTCGATATAAGGTATTACATCTGTGTGTGTGTGTGTGTGTGTGTGTGTGTGTGTGTGTGTGTGTGTGTGTGTGTGTGTGTGTGTGTGTGTGTGTGTGTGTGTGTGTGTGTGTGTGTGTTGTCCCAAATACCCATTATATTTAAACATAGATTCATATATAGAGATTATATAAGTGTATAACAACCTGTGGAGCAGGTGTTAGTGTTGCTGCCTTTTAGTTGCACTAAGATCTTCAGTTTGGTTTCCTAACAATGTGCCTTCTCTGTGGATTGATGCCTGCATGTGTCCATCTGAGGTTTTGCTTGGTGTTCTAGTTTCCATATTCAGCCAAAAGACATACTGATGGATGAAGCGCTGTGCCTCTGACTTGCCTGTACATGTAATGTATGAGTGAGTGAGTGTGCTCACTATGATGGATTGGAATTGAGTGGAGATGTAGGCTGTGGCTTTCTGGTGACAATGACTACAATAAAGAGGTATCTGGAAATAAATTAATATATAACTATATAAGTAGACGAGTATATATTCATATAGGTGCCGAACCTTACATCGGAATAGCTTTTACTGTGAAGTGTGAAAAAACTGGTACAGTGGATTGAAAATTAGCTGATCAAAAAGTGCCATCTACTTCACCAATAGATCACTGTATAGTGGGGATCGAGATATATGCCATTCCCAACTGCAATATGATCTCTTAGTATATATCATTAGCAGGGAGTGTAATGGAGTGTAGGGGGGCTTAACCCCTTGCAAAAATGCTTTTTTTGATCATACATAGATCAATGTTCATGGTTTAAACAAAAAATATTTGATCAATGCTGGATCAACTACTTTCCATTTCTATGGAAGGTTATGCTTCTCTCTCTCTCTCTCTCTCTCTCTCAATTATATATATATATATATATATATATATATATATATATATATATATATATGTGTGTGTGTGTGTGTGTGTGTGTGTGTGTGTGTGTGTGTGTATATGTGTGTGTGTATATGTGTGTGTGTGTGTGTGTGTGTGTGTGTGTGTGTGTGTGTGTGTGTGTGTGTGTGTGTGTGTGTGTGTGTGTGTGTATGTGTGTGTGTGTTTGTTTATAGTATATATATATATAAAGATATATATATATATAAATATATATATATATATTTTTTTTTTTTAATTTTTGCTTTTGTTGGCCTGATTAGACCCACTAGGCCAACAGCTCCTTTTAAATGGAGACCCAGGTTGGTCTTACACTGAGAGGAGAATTTTCTCCAGGCACTGGGGAACTTCCACTATTCTCAGAGCTGCTTGCTGACACCAGAGGGCAGCCATTGCAGTTTGAGTAATCTTAGATGGACTAGAATAAAGCAGGTTAAGCGAATGAAGCAGGATATACTTTTGTGAATGAAAAAGAGGTGACTGTAATGAAAAGCCAGGGTGGCAGTTTTGCAACACTGAAAATGATTGAACAGGTTGAAGCACCTAAAGAAGAAGCTAGTTGGAGTGAAATGCTAGATGAAGATCTACAGGAGGAAGTGAATGAACAATTCAGGAATGGCCTAGCAGGAGCTGGAAGAGAGAAATTAGAGTTTTTCCTGACCAGTAGAGTAGCCGGTTCTCTGTGTTTATCTGTGTAACAGGGCTTTGTGTTCAGTAATAGGAAGCATACATATGTAGCACAACACAGCACACAAAACAAGGACACCATGATGAGTGAAATCAGTCAAAACATACTTCAGTGAAAATGAAAAGATGTCCAGTTGTAAGACCATTGAGAAAAATTAATGATTTATTTTATAAACAGACATTAAATTATGGACAAGATTATTTTACCATTAGCATTTGCTAAGACATAAGTGTATTCATACATTTTGGACTAAACATTTCTGTGAAGTGACATTTGAAAGTTTTGATCTATTAGAAGCTTTATTTGTGAATCTGAGAAATGGAAAGCATTGATGCCATATAATAATTATTCATTGCCAAATTTGGGAATGCGACTGAAAATAAAGCTCAGTATACAATTCAGGACTTTCAGAAATAGATGCATATGAGTTAAACTCATTCTTTAGTCCTGTATGTAATAAGGTACATGATGTTAAAAAGTATGCAATAATGCAAATGTGTGGACTGAGGACGTGGGACACGTGGGTCACAATGCATGTTAATGAAGGAAAATCATCAGTATATTTGTAAGCTCTGTGTGGATTAGGTCAGACAAAACCATGCTACTTTTGTGGTGAGGAATAATATCTGGTACAAGACTGTCGTAAAAAGATGTGGGCAATGTGGACAGATGGGATATACTGCAAGAAACATACACCATTGTGAAGAAGTCTAAGGAAGTTGGAGACTTCTGGTTTGATTGTCCAATACTGGAAAGGGAAAGGACATAACAGGAAGAAAACAGCAAAAAGAAATATGAAATGTGGAACATAATGTCATATGAGAAGAAGTCACTGAAATCTTGAAGTTGATGACAATAATGGAGAAAAGTACCGTTGGAAGAAGTAGACAGATATGGCATAATAATTCAAGATACTAAGTTTCAGATACAAGACCGGAACACGTTGAGCAGAAGAGGGAGGATGTGGATACAGGGGGGGAAAGGGGGGGGGGACAAAAACACCTGATGATAAATCCAATGAAAGAGGGTTTAAGATAAGGAAGAAAAAAAATAACAACTGGGAATAAAAAAAATAAATAAAAAGGGAAAAGGATGATACAGGACTTTTAGCTTTAAAATATGAAGTGTATTAAAATGCAATACAATGCTTACTAGTGGTTGAGTGGTGTACCAAAGCTAAGGATGCATCAGTGCATTATATGTCTGTATATTAGATACACTTCTAAAGAATAAAGAAAGAGACCTGAGGCATTGTGGGGAAAATTAGTTGGTTGGTATTAAATAAAATGTGCATGAATGGGATGTTTTATAAACAAATATTTTTATATTTTTTTATAAAAATGAGAAAGTAAAAATACTAGATGCTGTAATAATAATTCCAGGAAGGATAGTAATATGTCATTATAGAATGAAAAAAGACCATATAAGAGTAATAGCAGTTTATGTGTAGACTTGTATTACAGAAAAAAAGTATCTGGAAATATTAAACTACATGGATTAGTGAATATATCATCAATCATGGTGAACAGTGAGGGATTTAATTGTAAGCTAAGTAAATAAAACTAAAATATGACATGGTGTGATGATGTTAAGAGATTTGATACAATGTGGTGATTTAAAAGTAGGAACTATAGAGAATCATCATATAAAAAAGGTATTTTCAAGACTAAAAATAATTATATATTTTAAAGAAATAAAGGAAACACAAGGAGGTGTAGAGATATCTGATTTTTCAATTCATAGAGCAGTGTGGGCAAGGACAGGAAAAGATAATACAATCATAAAGGTAGGGAAGGTATGAGAATGCAAACAGGAGATTTCAGAAGTGAAGAAAAAAGAAAACCAGAGAAAGACAGGTTAAGGGAAGATCATTTGTCTATGAGTTCCTTCTATAAGAACTGGACTTACTGGTGGATCATACAAAAGCAAAAACTTAAAAAATATATATGTAGACAGAAAAAAAAAACAGTACAAAGAAACAAGACTAAATATAAACAAATTATGACAGACTATGAGAAGGATATTGAGACATAAAGTGACACAATAAAAGTAAATAAATGTTATTGAGAATAAGATATTTTTGACCGGGAAATAAAGGATGTTTTCCAATATTTAGAAAAAGAATTAAATGTGAGAGAAGGAAGGATGGCTGTTATAATAGAAATGAAAGGCAAAGAAAATACACTCAAAAGCAGACTATTGGTGGCTATTATAATAGAAAAGAAAGGCAAAGAAAAATTCTCTCAAAAAGAGATTGTGGAAGTTGTGGAAATTTGGTAGATAAGTGTATAAAAAGAAGAATGGGACACTAAAGACAATATCTGAAAAATTAGGCAAATTCATATAAGAATACATAGGAATAGATGAAGTACAGAAAGTGGTAAAGGACAATAAACATAAAACAGCTCCAGGCTTGTATGATTTAGGATATGAATATTATAAATAAATGGGTTCCTATTAGATCATCGAACACACATAATTTTGAATGCGTCTTCGCCGAACTTAAAATAATGAAAACTGGAAACAGCAAAGGGGCATATGAGCGATTTCTTTCCCTGGGAAAGAAATCACTTGCCCGCTTCCTGTAGTTTGCTATTTTGTAAACTGTAGTGCAATCTTGGAGTTGGTATATTTAATTAGGGGGTTGTGGGGAGCACAGCCCCCCATGTTGGTGGGTGTGGGGGGTGAAGCCCCCCACACTTTGTTTTGTGTGTAGTAATTTTTTTTTTTTGAACAAGCATATGTAGTTTTGCTGTTTTCAGTTTTTGTTTTTATGGGTTCGATGAAGACACATTCGAAGTAATGCATCTTCGACGTTGTGATATAGACCCTAAATAAATGACTGCTGAAGAAAAAAATAATTGTGTTAAAGATACATAATGAATAGATAATGGAAGGTATTTTAGATGAAGAAATAAGTAGTGGAGTTATAAATTCTTTATGAAAATCTGACAGAAGAAATATAAATAACTGGAAAACAATAACTATTGAAAATATTGATTTTAAAATATTTATGAAAATTATACAGCAGAGACTACAGAAACTAAAGGGAGAGGTAAAAAGTGAGGGGGGTATTGGGAATTAAACAAAAAGAGCTGATAGAAAAGTTAACAACTGTAAAGGAAGTAGTAGAGATGACTGTGAGAGAGAATAAAAAAATAAGGTTAGCATTTGATAGAGTGAACCATGATCACTACAAACAATATTAAAGGCCTACGGTATGGGAGAGAAATTTATCATTATCAAATAATGTTATAAAAAATCATGGGTACAGATTATGATAAAGTGATTGATGGATAAACAATGTACATTAATACAGGCTGAAAAGAGGGATGCCCATTAAGTATGTATTTAATTGTATTGGTAGTGAATGTGATAGTGCAGGCAGGTGTGATTGATATGAGAGAGAAGGAAGGAAAATAAATGAAAGAATTGTAATACCATTACGTTTATCTTATACAAATGATTTAGTTATTATAATTAAACATAAAAGATGGGCAAGAGAAGTTAGAATATGAGGCTATATTACAGAAGGTAGGATTACAGTTAAACAAACTGAAATGTACAGGCTTTGTTGAAATACAAAAATGCAGGTGGAATATGAAAGTAGAATAGGAAATTGGGTAAAATACTAAAAGGAATAAAAATTAATTGGCTTGCTATAAAGGTTTGTATCTTTTCATAAAAAAAACATAGGTTCATAGGTAGGTACTAGACTATCAGCCCAAGGGCCTACAAAAGCCTAGCCAGCAAGGTTCCATAGCTTATGCCACCTAAGAAAGTTATTTTCCTGTGCCACTGTCCAACAGAGACACAGAAGTGATCCCCGGGGTATATTTCCTATTTCCCATCCACTCATCAAAATTTTTCTTGAAGAGTGCTAATGAAGAAATTTGCTTGACATAGATGGGTAGCTTGTTCCAGAGTATTGGAAGTCTCTGAGACAGGAATCTATCCCTCCAGTGTGTTCTGTTTATTGTGGTGACAAGGTTTAGGTCCCTAGAGCATTTAGCTCGGAGGGATTGGGATTTCTTTAGGTGTAGCATGTCCAACAGCTCTGGGTTTGACATAGCTCACCTTGGAGTAGGCAATATGCTACGGAGTAAAGCTGGAGTTTTTTGAGGTGGTCAGTGTAGGGCATTTGTTTGAGGCCAGTAATCCTCTTTGTGAGGTACTTCTGTGGCCTTAACAGCTGCTGCAGATGTCTTGTGAGGTACATTCCAAAAGGGGCATTGTACTCTGTAATGGGTCTAATGAGTAACGAGTAGAGGGGAACAATGACCTTCTTTTTCCTGGATGAGAACACTTTTATGATTAGGTGTGCCATGCAGAAGGACTTATTGACTACTGTGGTGATGTGACTATCAAAGGAGAGACTACTGTCCACCTGGGTCCCAAGGTCTCTTATCACGCATTTGGTATTAAGTAGATTGCTGCCTATGTGGTAGTTCATGGGTACAGAGTTTTTTACCAAAAGGGGATGACACTGCACTTTTTGGCATTGAGCTTGAGGCCATGGCTCTGACATCAGGCATCTGTCTCCGCGAGGCCCTTCTGTAGGATGTCCACATCATTTGGGGACTTGACTATGGCTCCTAATTTGCAGTCATCTGTGAACTTTATTAGCCAGTGGCCTTCTGTGTTAGCCTGTACTTCAGAGAAGTAGATACCAAACAGGAGAGGTCCCAGGACAGAACCCTGTTGTATTCCACTAGTCACTGCTTTGAGGTCAGATTTGGAATCTGCAACTTTTACAGTGTGGGTTCTGTCAGTGAGCCAGTTGGCAATCCATCTTGTGACATAGGGAATTATACCTAGTTTAGTGATTTTAGCTATAATTCCAGAATGGGGGATGGTGTCGAAAGCCTTGGGGAAATCAAGATAGGCTGTGTGAACCACCTTACCCTCATCCACGGCTTTGGTGATTGCCTCAAAGAAGTTGATCAGGTTCAGGAGGCATGATCTGCCTTTCACAAATCCGAACTGGGTAGGAACCAGGGTTTGGAGGTTATCAATGTCTTTGTTTATGAGTTACATGATGATACGTTCCATGGCCTTGCAGACCAGGCTAGTCAGGCTAATAGGTCGATAGTCCCTGGGATCAGTGGAGGCTCCCCCTTTGTGGAGTGGGATAATTGTTGCTGTGCACCATTCAGTGGGCACAAAGCCTGATGTGAGGCTATTATTAAACATGGTGCTTAAGTGGGGAGCCAGTTCATTCTGAAGTTCATGTAAAATGCAGCCTGGGATGTTGTTCGGTCCCATGGATGCTGTGTTTTTGGCTTTAGAGAGTGCAGCTTTTACCTGCGTAGCTGTGATTACAGGGACTCTGCATTCTTCCTGTATTGATATGGGCCCTTTAGGGGGTGAGAGGGGGGGTAAAGTTAGCAATGAACCTATCTGCCAGGATGTTGGCAATATCAGTTGGTTCTGTAATTTTCATACCTTTGTGCTGTAACTCAGAGCAGATATGGGTGTTGCCATCTAGATTCTTGACATAGCTATAGAATGCTTTGTGGTTGTCCTTGGATTTAGTGGCAATTTTGTTTTCATAGCTAGCTTTGGAGGATCTTATAAGGGATCTCAGCTTCTTACTGAGGCTGACCAGGGAGCTCCTCCACTCATGGGATTTTACTCTCTTTTGCAACAGTTTCTTCCTTCTGTTGTACAGTTTGTTTATGGCAGGGGAACACCAGATTGGCTTCATTTTTTTGGAGGATAGCGTCTTGGTTCTGTTTGGGATATCACGATCCATGCACTTGTGTAAGTGCTTATAGAGTGCATTTGTGTAGGATTCAGCAGTTGTAACTGTATTGTCCATCTGCATGGTTATTATGAAGTTCACCACATCTGTCTTAAGAAGCATGAAGATGGCTTTGGAGAAATTTTTTACTTAATGGAGGGTGGGGATGGGATGTGGATATCAAGGGTGATAAGCTTATGGTCGGATTGGACCAACGAGGGATTGACATCAGGTGTGGAACATCGGTCACTCATGTTGGTAATGACTAGATCTAGAATATTGTTGCCCCTGGTGGTGGTGTGGATAAGTTGATCTAGGGCATTGGAGGTTATGAATTCCAGAAAGCGTTGAGCTAAGGAGTTGGTACACGAGTAGTTTTCCCAGTTAATGGTGGGGTAGTTGAAGTCACCCATTATTAGGGTGTTTGGTTGAACCCTAATATTTTCCAGTACATCAAGAAAAGAGGAGTGGGAATCCTGGGTCATGGTGGGGGGTCTGTAGCAGCTACAATTTCGATTGCAGTTTTGCCCAGAGTTAGTTGCACTTGGATAACCTCAGATGTATTATGCTGAGCAACTAGCCTGGAGGTGTGGATATCCTTAATGGATATGGACACACCTCCGCCTTTGGTGTTTCGGTCCAGGTTACATGGCCGAAAAGTGTGGTATGAGTTATAGCCTGGTAGTGCAGGGGTGCTTTCTGGAGCCTTGAACCAGGTCTCAGTCACTGCACAGATATCGATGTTCTCCATTTTAAGGAGTGCCTTGAATGAGTGTATTTTGAGATTTAGACTTCTAGCATTGAGTAACATTACCCTCAGCTTTTGCTTGCCTGTTCCTGTTATGGTGGTGAATTTGTTATTTGAACCTTGCCTAAGAAAGGCACTATAGGGGCAGCAAGAGCTTTTGCCAGTATCTGGAATCCCAGGGGCGACAGGTGCAGGCCATCTGTGGCAAAGCATCGTGGTCCATCGACCATGTCATCCCAAGCAGACAGATACTGGATTCCCTTAGAATGACACTAGAAGCTTAGCCAATTGTTGAAGTCAATCATTTTGTCCTTGTACTGTGGTATCATTCTGGGCGATGGCAGAATGCTACTCAGGGCTAGGGTCATACCTGCCTGGGCTACAAGTTCAGAGAGCTCTTATATATATCTTAAATACATATGATTTAAGGAGATTAGCATAAGTAGGGGAATATTTGTGCCTTCTATGTGAACAGAAAAATTATTATTTGATTTTTTTTTTTTTATTTAAGAATCAAGACTAAACCCACTCAGAAAACGGATAGTTTATAAAACTATTGAAAAAAGTGGATTAAATTCAAAACATCCAGTATTAGACAGCATCAATACATTTTTGTTGTGTTTTAAAGTCTGTAAAGAAAAGAGAAACAAATACAGTAGAAGAGATGTTATAAAAAAGGCATAAAGCAGTATGGGTGTGTTTCAAAAAAAAGAAATGAAAACATGGATAGATTGTAAGGAAAAGAATATGATGATGATTACATTATTGAAATTAAAATGAGTGGATTTAATGAGAAATAAAAATGGTATATAATGATTATAGAAAGTGTATTTAATATATCCATTGATAGAAATAAAAAGAAGATAAAAGTGCTGCAATAAAAGGAAAAAAAAAAAGAAAATAGGATACGTAAGACTGTCCCTAAAGCATGGGGCTTGCTACCAAGTATTCTACTTGATAAATTGCCTGAAAAGGCAAAACTGAAGTATAAAGGCATAAAAAAAAGAAAGTGTTTTAAATATAATGTGGAAAAGACAATAAGACATTGTTTTCTGTAGTTTAAAATGAATATAGTTGGTAAGGGTTTATAAATATCAATATGACTAAGAGTTTGTATGGGAAATAGGACAATGTTGACAGATGTAATATTGATTAATGGGATAAACTATTATTTATGAAGATCTGGTTAATGTGGAAAAGAAGTAAGGAGTACTGATTTACTATACCATAAGAAAAATGAAAATGAGGGTATTTTAACTGAAATATGAAATGAACAGTGGAAATATTTACAATAAAAAATAAAAAAAATATGTGTTATGAAGGAATGGATCCCCTTTAGAAAACCAAAAGCCCAAAAGATTGAAAATCAAAATATCTAAAACTCAAAATAACAAAAATGGAATTTGCCTTTTCTCCAATGTTGTGTGATCTTAGAGTTGGTATATATAATTAGAAAGGGGTGTGGGGGCACAGCCCCCCACATGAGGGGTACAGGGGAAACATTTTCAATATTTTGTGTTTCAGATATATTTTTTAAAGGTTGTCAATATATTTAATAGCTAAAAAAATAAGAAATAAACTGAAAACAGACTTGACATAATTGAGTCATTCCATATTAATATATTTATAAATGCCACAGCAGTTCAGATTAAACAATCCCCCCATGGGAAAAAGAGCTAATTATTTTGTGAACCAAGGTTTTAAGTGAGGCAAGACTGTAATGTATGAGTACTATGAGGGATCTCTGAGGAAAACCAAATATCATTATGATGAATCATTTCGCTATCATCCTGAAATGCCTCACTTAATATTTGTATTTTATGGATACTTAGCACAAGAATTTTTGGAGAACTGATAAAGAACTCAATTAAAATAGTTTTGCAAAATTGTTGTTCTTAAAGTTGGCATCTTTTGTAGCCTGTATTCAACATCAGTATGTTGTGATGTTTTTTTCACCCTCTAAAGGCATTAGAGAAACAGCAATGTATTGTGTGAGATGTCCAACTTAAGTCTCCTATTGCATCTTTGATTTTTTTTTTTTTTTTTTTTGTAAGAAGAATAGATTTCAGAAGGCTGTATGTGGAAGTTGAGTTATCACTGACACATTTACCTTTGTTACCCTGTTTGTAAGGTATTAAATAAAGCAACATACCAAGAGACCTGACTTAGAAATTTAGCTACATTCACCAGAAATATTTCAGACCTCAGTTTAAACCAGAGAATTTTAGATATTTTGATTTTCAATCTTTTGAACTTTCACTCTTCTGACATAGACCCAAAGGAATATGTAAATAAAGCATTCCAACTTTTTTTTTAATAGCTGACATTTTTTTATTACACCTTTTATATGGACCCACCTCTATGATATTACTTGCACTAGCTGTAAAGCTGTGCTTGCTGCATGATCTTGGACAGTAGTGTGTAATGTACTGCCACTTTTTTGTTACTGACATTGTTTTTCTAGTATTAGATTCCCCAATCTATTGTTACCTCTCTAAATAGTGTAACCTTTCAGATGGAACCAGGTAAGATATTGCCTTATAAACAAGACATATGTCAATGATAGGTTGTCTGTAAGAAATAGAATATAATGAAAACACTGAGATCTTTCCAAGTAGTTTGAAGTTTTCCAGCAATATTATTTTTCTATTAAGAAATCATGGCCACTTTCCAAAAATGGATTCACACAGTTTCTCCAAAGGAAGCAGAACACAACATCACATTTTATCAGATCATTGAGATATAAAGTGGCACAGTGATCTCTGAGAAGTGGCTATGCCCTAAACATGCCCTCAGCAATTATGTGGGCTTCAAAATATGCTTTTCCAGTGTTGGTTAATACACAGTGGTCATGGTTTACAAGTCTATCATTGTCCATACAGTTTTAAGGATTGTGACTTTTTTATGACCTGATCATTCAGTTTGTATTATTTTTATGTACGTATGTCAAGTCAGAAGATGCTACTTGTACTAACATTAAATGTGTGGTCATTACTACATCACACCTGGTATGTATGCTTATAGACCTTCTTGGTGAACTTTGGCTTGTCACTTCCCCACTCCCCAGTAATAACAAAACTCATCCCTACTGTTATTGTGATGTCCCAGCATGGGCCCAATACTCAAGGAGCCTCAATCCTCACCACTGGCAACAGTGGGGGACATACACACTGGGAGGATGACAAGTACACATGCAGTAAAGTGCAATTTCCCTTAACAGCATACAGAGACTACAGTCATTCTGGGACTGATTTCTCCCTCTTTCTCCAGATCCCCAATAAGACTCCCCAATGGCACAGCTATAGGGTTCAGATCTCAGCTGAGTGGCCAAACCAAGACCTCCAGCACCATCTCTGTCCAACCAGGACTTTGCGTCCCTGTCCAAGTAGCTTACACACACACACACACACACACACACACACACACACACACTTTGAGGTTTGATTTATACATACACACACACACACACACACACACACACACACACACACACACGCACACACATACCTGGGAAAGGCTGGCACAGGTTTACTAGCTATGCCTCCTTCTGCCCAGACTATAAAGTAGTTTCCACTGCCACCAGCCATTTCTTATCAGCTACTTTACGGCCCTTAGAAAAGGATGTCCAATCTTACTGTGTAATGTTACTATTAATCCAAAGGGTAGTTTGGCCAAGAGCCAGGCTATTAGGAGTGGCCCACAGTGTCACCGAATATATATGCAAGTACTCTCAGTATGTAATCAGTTACATCAGAGTTCAAAATCACAGGAAATATTTAAAACAACATTGCAGAACATTCTCAAATAAATAAAGAAAACATCTAAGCTATACTTTACTATATTCCTATCTAAATCTAAAAGAGTTACTATGCCCTAAAAACTTACTTACAGAACAGGAAGCAGGCAGAAGTGGTGGGTGGATGTTTCCAGGTCAAAGACAAAATACAAAATTTTCTATCTCGAGAGAGAGAGAGAGGGAGAGTTCCTAAATTAATATCTCAAATATTGCTGCTGGGATACTTGCAGCATGACATAACTTTTTGTCACCTGACATAAGTTCCCAGGCTCACAAACACTCAAACACTCCCCACTAATGCATTTAGCATCTCCCTGTGAAAATACATAGAAAGAGCTGTGCAGCTGTTGGAAGTCATAATGCAATAAAACACTTCCACATCTCAAGCCTAGTAATTACTTCTCTTTCAAGACAATACAAAAAACTTCTTGCTCTAGATATTGTGTCTGCTACTGAACTGAAATATACAGATAACGTCT
Organism: Protopterus annectens; assembly: GCF_019279795.1. NCBI lineage: Eukaryota > Metazoa > Chordata > Ceratodontiformes > Protopteridae > Protopterus > Protopterus annectens. The sequence continues at coordinate 479,386,629 of NC_056734.1, forward strand.
TTTGTTTATGGCCCAGCTATAAAGTAACTTAACCTCAACTATTCTTAATTTACCCAGTTTGTGTCACATGAAAACTTTCCATATTGTAACCACTCACCACACTAGAGCAGCCTATCCCCTCTCTACTACATACACATACAAGGCCATGACCATATTTATTATGCAGCAATCTTAGTCATCCATTCATTCTGTCTCTCTCTCTCTCTGCATATATATATATATATATATATATTTATATATATATATATATATAAATATATATATATATATATATATATATATATATATATATATATATATATATATATATATATATATATATATATATATATAAAATGGAGGTGGTGCTATTTAGCGCAAGTGGACATGAACAAGAATGGCATCTGCTACTAGCATGCAAACACTTGTAGCAGACCTTTTTGAATGAATGTAGAAAGTATTCAGTTATTTTTCATGTGTACATTTTATCTTTTGAAACTTCTTTCTTAAGGTCTTCATTCACTGTGCTGCCTCTTAATTACTATTCTAAGTTTATTTCTCACTCATCCTTTTCTAAGAGACACTGGCATGTAAATGTTGCCCCAGTTAAGGACACGCAGCCCTCTGCTCATCTGACCTGTTAAAAATTGCTAATCAGATTTCAGCTTGCACATTCTAACTGTTCACCAAACCATTTGTCTCCTGGACCAAATGAGGTGTATGTTCCACACTGTCTGAAGCACAGAAAATCAGGTTGACTGCCCACTGTTTAGTTGCTGATCTTTCACTCTCCTACACATTTGTAAATACCCTTATTGCCCTTTTTGAAGCTGCTCCTGTAGCACTCCTGTTTAATTAATTTATTACTTAATAGCTTCTGAGCAGTCATCTGATTTATTACATTTTTTAGTCATCTGTGTTGTGTATTTTGAAAATCAAGTATGGATGAAAATCATCCCTTAGTGTGTGCAAAAAGTTGTAAACATAAATACAGAATGACCTCACCTTCGGTGTTCAAGTATTTTATTGACTCATTTCAATTTTATCTTAATTTCTAATTTTTTACTGTTTGGCATCTGAATAAAAGTTTGATTAAGGTAAAAAAATATCTAATTATGATGCAAATACCTTGATGTTAAAGTGCATGGACTCCTCCATGAGTACTTTTTCTAGCTGTAAAAAGGTGAAGTAAATTATCAGACACATTTTTCTGGCAGCATCTAGGAGGTAATGCATTTTTCTTTATACTGATGATTTAAACTGTGTATTTCTGAAATAAATACCATCTAGAATTTCACAGAAAATACAATGTAGATGAGCAGAAGCCTGAAAGTTCTCCAGGGCAAACTTAACTACTAGCTACACCTTTCAAGTGTTTGAAATTCTTTCGTCTGGAGGATCCATGTTATCCTCAGTGGAATCCATGCTTCAATAATTGCATCAAGGTTTAATACTATCTCTGTTCTCTGCCCAAAAGCATGTTATTTGTCACTGTAGTCTGTCATACTCTAATTTGTTTATTTTTTTCAGTTTACAGACAATGGACAGATTATATTCCCATCATCGGACAATGATGTTTTTAACTACACAAATCCACCAGTGCAAGGTTTTACCAAGGGCTTTAAACCACCAATGATTGCTGCATTCTGGGATGATGCAGATGTGTCCACTGGTCCAGGAAAAATATACTACAAGGTCATACTTTTGTTTATTACTGCTACTAATGTGTGTGTGTGGGGGGGGCTCTGATTGTGTTTGCATGGTCTAGTTACTGTTTATCTTTATATAATGTACACAAAGTAAAAAAAATACATCCTTTAATTTCAGTTGTACAAGGAGTTGCTTTGTACAAAAATATTTCATATTTCAATGTTTTTACTCATAGATCATTTTTACTATCAAAGAAAAAAATATATACATTTAAGTGAGCTGGTCTCCAGAAAATATTTATTTTATTGTTCTTGTCTTCCATGATTTCCGATGAAAATCACAAATATTATGAGGAACAAACCAAAAGTCTAAAGCAAAAAGCTAGACATTCTGCAAAAATTTGGACACTTGAAAGGTATGGGTTAGGTTATTAACTTGAATGAAAGTGCTTCTCTAACAATCCGAAAATATAGATGTGATAAGTATATTTTTTAGCACTTTGTTCAGAGTTCTGCTCTGCCTTTAATTTTGCTTGACTGAATTATTTATATATTTGCTGGCATTGTTTTCTGATCTGTGCTGTAACTTTTTTTTCCCACCGTATTGCTGTTGTGTTCTTAAAGTTCGTAAAACTGGTCCAACAGTGTTTGTGTTATCTGATCGTCTCAAGGCTTACTGGCATAAGAATATCCCCTTTTTGTAAATTTGTGCATATCATTGCTAGAATCTCATTGTGTTCTTACTGAGAATGCTCCCCTGCAAACACTTTATTTTAGCTCTCTGTCTTTTTTTTCCCCACTTTTAAATGTTGAGATTTCGAAATCTCAGTGTTTTGGGTTCCTTATTTTAAAACTCGAGATTTCGGCATTTCGGTATTTAAAAGTGGACCCATATATATGTGTGTGTGTATGTATATATATATATATATATATATATATATATATATATATATATATATATATATATATATATATATATATAGACAAAGTACAAAAGTACATCCTTTAATTTCAGTTCCCCAAGGAGTTGCCTTGTACAAAAATAGATCATATTTCAATATTTTTGCACATAGATCATTCTCACTATCAAAGAAAAAATATATACTTTTAAGTGTGCTTGTCTCCAGAAAATATTTATTTTTATTGTACTTGTACTGACAAAATATCAGAAATAAGTTGGCAGTTCATATAAGTGCAAGCAGGAACATACTATAACAGTGGTAGCATCAAAAATAAGTGCAAGTAGAAACATACAATAACAGTGGTAGCATCAAAAATAATCACAACATAAAGATAGCTAATGGCAATCACTAGTAGTGATTATGCAAGTTCTGTGATATCAGTAACAAAGAATAAAATTCCAAATAATACTGTCATCCGCTAACTGCCATTCAACTGTTTCCAGATTATGTTGGCGTGCCATATGTGGGACTTGTCAGAATAAACTAGTCACAAATGTACATGCACATATAAATAACCTTAGCATATGCAATTATTAGTGATAATTTGTTAACAATGACAACCAACTAAGCCAGATGCATTTTTATAGCAGATCAAAAGTAGCACAATATTTTAAACAGTAGAAGTAAATAATTATAGTAGTACAACATCGTCCACTCAAGGCATGCACTGCAAACATAAAAAGCTAACCATAACTGTCATTAAACTACAAACCGAAAGTGGATCATGTATCAGAAAGGCTGCACTTTGAAAATCTTAAGGTCATGTGTTAACCTGATTTTGAAATATGAAAAAGATGTATTCTGACTTCAGAAGCTTCTACATCTGGGGTTGGGTCATACCTCTCAACCTCTAAGTGCTGCAAATCTGGACAAAGCCAAAAATAATGGAGGGGGACAAAAGTCCAAAATCGGGGCCAAATTGTAAATATTGCTTTTATGTGTTCTTAAAGATCGTAAAACTGGTCTAACAGTTTTTGTTGCTATCTGATCATCTCAGGGCTTGCTGGCATAAAAATATTTTCTTTTTGTAAATTCTTGCATAACATTGCTAGAATCTCCTTGTGTTCTGACAGAGTGCTTCTCAAACAATCTGGAAATATAGAGCTGATAAGTATTGTTAGATTAGGGATTTCCATTTTAAAATAGTTATTAGACATTAGACAGGTTAATGGGTGAAATAAATTGTGTTTCATTTATACATAAAAGACAGTTAAGCAGAAAGGAAAATAACCTTGCTGGCCAAGCATTGAAGACTGTTTATTAAAGAGAAAAAGATAAGCACAAAGTGTGCAAACAGAATATTATTTTCTCATGGAAAAGATCAGCTACAGAATGTACCTTAATGAAGCACATACAAGACAAAGCCTGAGACCAAGGTTAAAAAAAGTAAATAATTTACTGGACTGAAGCAGTATATAATATGTTGTGTTCAGGATAGCAGTTCAGTTAAGGTTAGTAAGTTCATTCGTCCTGTTACTTCAGAGAAGATGTCTAACACTCAAGCATGAGTACAGAAAACAGGTCATCTAGAGACTATGTCAGTTTATGTTGTTCAGAACAATCAGAATGATGTACAGCAACTTGAATTGTTTATCAGTACTGTTAATGAAGACAGTATTCGGATATTGTGAACATCTAATAAAACCTTATTAAATGAACTACAGTATTTGGGGAATTCATTCTTAAAAGTGTACAAGACTTGAAACATAAGGGAGAGACTGGCACCTGTTCAGCATAAGCTTGGGTAATTAAGACTTTTGTTTCTCATTCTCATTGCATACAGTGTTTCCAGCTAATTATGGTACAGTACAGTTTTATCAAATCTTACAAGTATATTTTTGGCACTTTATTCAGAGTTCTGCACTGTCTTTATTTTTGCTTGACTGAAATATTTACATGTTTGCTGGCATTGTTTTCTGATCTGTGCTAAAAAAAATTTTCTGCCACCCTCCACCTTATTGCTGTTGTGTTGTTAAAGTTAGTGGCCCTTTCAGTGCCTGCTCCTACTGTAAATTTGATCTGGGACACTCCTCCCAGTCCCATCTCTCTAGCGCATTCTACCTAATACAGAAATCATTTGGGAAGGCCACTCCCCTTAGTCCCTTAACCTTGAATTATCTTCTGTTCCTGCCCTCTCCCTTTTTTCTTTAGAAAAAAAAGACACTGTATTCAGCTGCTTATATTTTTCTAATTTGTGTTTCTTCCTACTACTCTGTTACTTCATCTTGTGTTGCGTTTTCCTGATACTTGCTGTCTGCTCTCTAAAGTGCTCAACTGCATTTTTTCTTTTGCATTTATTACTGCTTATTTATAGCCTGTATAAAGTGTCAAGTGTTATTCTTAAGTGTTATTCTAAGCTCTTAGTTTTGGTTTAAGCACTTGGGTTTTAGGTCCACCCTTGAGCTTTCCTTGGCCTTTCTCCCTCAGATTCTGACAAATATGGATGGACAATTTCCTTCAGTTTTTCCTGCCAGTCTGGGTGATATGGGCATCCTGAGGCAGGGTAGCAACTGCATCATGTACATGGACAACCATCTACTACTGCCACCTAGGAACATAATTTGTGAGAGATGCAATTACATTAGGAACCTAGAGTCCAAGCTTTCTCCCCCTCAAGTCAGTATATCTGGCATAAAGGTTGTCAACACAATCACTACACCTCAAACACAATCCACACCTACACAACACACACCTATATATGCGGAGGTCCTCCATATAAATATACCCAAACAAAGGAGACCTCCGAGGCAAAAAAACACACGATCTTCACAGCCCTCCACACCACATAGCACACATACTCCACACACCTGTGCCATTGTGAGAGACACAGATGTGCATCTCACCAGGCTGGATAAGGATAAAGTCACGGTTAGTTGTCTGTCAGGTGCTAGAATCCACCATATCACACACGTACTCAAGTCTCTCAAAAATAGGTACTGTTATGACTCTGTCATACTCATAGTCCATGTTGGTGTGATTGACTTGAGATGTACCTCATTGGACTATATGAAGAGAGACATGCTCAAGCTCACTGATTATGTGTCCCAAGCAGGTATGTCCCTAGCCTTAAGCAGCATTCTGCAGTCACCTAGAATGGTGCCTCAATACAAACAGAAAATGATTGACTTTAACAATTGGCTTAATTTCTGGTGTCATTCCAGGGGGATCCAGTACCTGACAACCTGGGAAGATATGACTGACAGACCACGATGCTTTGCCAGAGATGGCCTGCATCTGTCTCACCTGGGCTTCAGGCTTCTGGCAAAGGCTCTTTCCTTCCCTATAGTGCCTTTTTAAGAAAAGTGATGAGGTTAAAACTGCCAACACAAAAATTTCAACAAAACACAAATTAAAGGTCCTGCTGCTAAATACTAGGAGTCTAAACATGAAACTGCACTCATTGCAAGCATTCCTAAACCTGGAAAATACTGACATCTCTGCAGTCACAGAAACCCGGTAAAAAGTTGCAGAGAGCACCCCAGTCTTACCTGGTTACTCATCTTGTCATACATTCAGACCCCAAACTGTGGGCAGTAAAGCTAAATAATGTGGAGTTTCAATATACATTAAAGCCATATACACAACTCCATGCTGGTCAAACAGTATGATGCACAGGAGACACCCCAGGTGTAATTAACCATTGACAAGACCCCTGTTCAAATCATAGCCAGCTACTGACCTCAAATCTGACTCAAAATGCCCAATCTGCCTATTTGGAGGTGTTTGAATCTATCAAGATTCAACCCTTTACCCTAATCCTGGGTGACTTTAACTTCCCAAACATAGACTGGAAGAACTACTCATGCCAGAACACAAATGCCCAGAGATTCCTTGATTTTGCAATGCAAATGCCTTGGAACAGCTAGTCGATACCCCCACAAGGGGTGATAATATCTTGGACTTGGTATTAACCAACATGAGCAACCACTGCATCATCCCTATAGTATCATCCTCCCTGGTAAGATCAGACCACAAAGTGGTCACTTTAAAAGTCACCATTTCCCCTACCCCCCCTCTAGCTAGGATCAGACATAAAACCTTCTCCAAAGCTGATTGCAGCCTCCTGAGGGATGATATAAACTGCTTCACAGCCCCCTCCTCCTCTGTAGGAACTGGCACCAATATCCAAAGCTACATCAAAACACTATACGAGCATTTATATAGATGCATGGAATCAGGAATACCTGACAGGACTAAATCATCCTCCACAAGGAAGAGTAAACCTGTCTGGTGGACATGTGCAATAAATAAACTCTATAACAAAATAATTGCTGTCCAAAACCAAGAAGGAGCAAGTGCCTAATTGGAAGCAATGTCTCCTTATGCTGAACAAACAAATAAGAGCACTAGTGAAATCCACCAAAGTAAACTTCAAGTCCAAATTGGCCACATCTACTAGAGACAATCATAAGGCCTTCATCACATATGTTCGCAATCTCAAAGGAAGCACCCAGATCTGTTCAGAGCTGGTGGTCAAGGACACCACATATACAAATGCTGTAGATATAGCAAACTTGCTGGCTGACAGATTCAACTAAAACTTTACCCCTCTGCCCCACCCCAATCAGTAAATCATGACATCCCCAGTACCTGCCTCTTCCCCTTATATCTAGGGAGCAGGTCATCACTGCTCTCTCAAAGGCAGAAAATACAGCCTCCATGGGACCCAATAACATCCCAGGCTGCATCTTAGCTGAACTCAGGCAGTAACTTGCAGCACCATTAGGCACTCTAGTCAACCAAAGCCTGAGTACTGGCTTCATCCCAGCTGAGTGGAGGACAGCCACTGTCATCCCTTTACACAAAGGTGGAGCGTCCACTGATCCGGGAAATTATAGACTCATCAGCCTAACTAGCCTGATCTGCATGGCCATGGAATGGATTATCATGGACCTCATTAACAAGGACATTGGCAACCTCCAAACACTTGATCCCACACAGTTTGGCTTTGTCAAGGGGCGGTCATGCCTGTTAAATTTGGTCAACTTTTTTGAGACGGTCACCAAAGCCATGGACGAGGGGAAGACAGTGCACACCGCCTACCTTGAGCATTTGACACTATTCCCCACTCAGGCATAATAGATAAACTCTCTCAACTAGGCATCAAGCCATATATTACCAGATGTGTAGCAAGCTGGCTCACTGGTAGAACCTACATATTCAAAACAGGGGGAGCCATCTCAAGTAGTAGACCTGTAACAAGTGGCATACCCCAGCATTCAGTCTTGGGGTCTCTGTTATTTGGGATATACTTTTCTGAGGTGCAGGCCAAAACCAGTGGGCTATGGCTGACCATGTTTGCAGATGACTGCAAGCTGGGTGCTTTCATCAATTCCTCTAGTGATATGGACATTCTCCAAGAGGGTCTCACTCAGACAAGTGACTGGTGCCAGAAACATGGCATTAGCTGAATACCAAAAAATGCATCATCATCCCCTTTGTGGAGAGTGACGTCACCACAAATTATCACATTTATAACAATGTCCTATGCACCCAATCAGTCATGAGGGATTTGGGCTCCCAGGTTGATAGCAACTGACTTTTGACCACCATGTTGCTTCTGTTGCACGAAATGCCTTCTACATGGCCCACCTCATAAGTAAGGATATCTCATCCAGGGACAAGGAGGTCATAACATCCCTGTATTCTTCTCTTATAATGCCCATTATTGAGTACTTCACCATGTACCTCACAAAGCACATGCAGCAGCTGGAGAGACCACAGAGGTTCCTCGCCAGGAGACTCCAGGGCCTCAAGCATCTACCATACACAGATAGGCTAAAAGCCCTATCCCTTTACTCAGTTTCATACAGATTCCTCAGAGGTGACCTCTGTCTGGCATACAAGGTGATCACGGTCCCCACCTTGATGGGACTGCTGCATATCCGCAAGTCAAGCTCCACTCGAGTGACCCACATGTGCAGCCTCAGCCTGGTCTGTGACATCGACAAGACTTGTTGGTGGGACAGATTTGTGTCCCAGAGACTCCCCCATCTATGGAATAGACTCCCCCTCCACATCAACCAGAGTACCTCCTTACCCCTTTTTAAGCACAACCTGGATAACTGGATGGGAAACAGAAAATATACCCCTAGGATTCTACCCATGTCCCTGCTGGACAGGGGCTCTGGGTGCTGATTTGTCTAAACATGGGCTAAACTCTTGGCTAGGCTTATAAGAGCCTCAGTGCCAATAGCCTAGTAACCTCCTATGATCATATGATTCTATGAATGGATCCAGAAGTGAAGTCATGCATATGGGGCCCAGTTTGAGATGAGCCCACAAGTAGAATGACTTTATGACTGCAGTATGACATTTGCAGATATTTACAGCTTGTTTTACAGCCTACTTATGTAATAGGTGGATTGTATGTCAAAACTCTTTAGGGTAATAATGTACAGATATCACCCAGAAAAAAAAAAGAAAGTCCACAGCTTCACTGCAGCATATCAAGTGTCTTGAAAAAAAACAAACATATACCATTTTTACACTTGCTGACTGCAGCTATTCTGTTTAGTAAATATAAAATAAATAAAAAAGTTAAACATGAAAAAACATACAAAAAGCAAAGGTAAGTCTGACTAGTACAAGACTGTGGTACTGCAGAAAGTCCTTCTCCCTCTGTTGTACAATGTGTATATAAAGTATTAAGGGTGTGGGGCACTGCACCCCCATGGGGATGTAGGAGGTCTCCCACTCTACAAAAATGCTTAGTGTTTATTGTGTGTGTGCAGCATGTATGCTGTCATGTGTCATCCATATAACTATCATAACTATAACTGCTTTTTTTCTGTCCTAGTATGAAAGTCTCATTCAGCTGTTAAAGTATACTTCTGATAATGTGCTGGCATCAGCGGCAAATAACTGTGACATGTTTAAATAACTGTGACATGCTTAAATAACTGTGACATGTTTAAATAACTGTGACATGTTTAAATAACTGTGACATGTTTTTTTCACAAGGAGGAAAAAGCCAGCAAAATCAACAAAGCATGACAGTTTTTTCTTCAAAATCCTGACTTTTGTTATGCTTGTCTAACCATCACAGAGTATGGAAACACATATATATTTTTATTTAAACAGGAATATGATACTTTGACTTCATCAACTGATTCATTTGTCCAGAATGTTTCATCAATGATCCAGAGTTATGAGAATGTTGCATCATATTTACCCAAATGGAGTTTGAAAATTACATGGGAAAATGTGTCACCTTTTCCAGCTGCAAGTTCACTAACACAGGTGGAGTATTCATCAATAACTTTCTTGCATTACAGGTCCTTTGAATAAGTATTTCCCATTGCATGTGCAACTTGAAATCTTAAGGCTTGTGTTAAGGCAGTGCATATTCTAGAGCTTTTTGGAAATATGTGTTCACATATTAGTTATTGTCATTTTCATAAGTTGTTCAAGATGCCTGATTCCAGCTCAGTCTGTGATACATTTCTGAAAGCACTGATCTGCAAGCAGTTCATAAAATAATAATTTTTAATAGTACATATCAGACAGAACAAAGAGGAACATGTTCACATATTACTGCACTTTAAATATCACTGTCATATAGTTAAACTGAGCAAAAGTCTTTTAACATTTGAGATACCATAAGACAGGTTAATACAAAAAGATATTCCCAAATATTAGCTTCTTCTAACAAACTGAAGCAAGAAATGCTTAATGATATAAAGGATACCATTTTATCACCTGCTCCACATTCCTTTTTCTTTTAGCAACCTTCAGACTAGCCTCTTTTATTTTAATACCCATTCTTCTATTTCAGATCTACAAATATTGATTTAATACCATTTCTTCTATTTCAGATCCATTGGTGAAGGTTCAATTAAATAGCACCTTCAAATGACAGTTTAAATATAACCCAGAGTTCCATATATTACACCCAAAGCTTTTAAATCTTGGAAGTGCTATACTATGCAGATCCTTGACATATAATAATATTATTATATGACTTTAACTAGATAAAGCATTCCTAATAGTTTTAAATATGCATTAATTATTCCACCTCCTAAGGTACCTGTACCTTCAGCCTCAATGATTATAGACCGACTGCTAGTATTCACCCACTGGCTAAAATCTTGGAAAAATGAATCTATCAACAAATCTTATAGAATATACAAAATATGACCTCCTAGCCAATGAAAATGTGGAGTTGTTAATACATCTATCAGAATGACAGCAATGTTCTCTCCTACCATTCAGACTTTAAGTAATATGCAAATTAGTCAGCTAAAAGGGGCTTTCATCCTAGACTTAAAGCATTTTCAGAACTTCTAATGTTACCATTTTACTTGACAAACTGGACGATTGTGTTTTTCCAACAGAAGTGCTACAACAGTAGAGGGACTGCCTTTGTAACTGAACCTTTACTTGTAAATTGTGGTAGGCGACACACGTGAACAGATTCTGGTATCCTCAGATATTTCTGCATGACCTTCTCCTATTCTCCTTGTACTTTAATAGTTTACTCTGCGAGCAGCCTTGTCACTTGCATTATTTATGCTGATGACACAGTGATAACCAAAGCTCATACTGCCTGTAAAACTTGTGTCTGTTCTCTCCAGTGTTATATCTGTTATTCCTAGAACTGGAATGGTAGCAGGAAAATGACCATTAATGCCCAACTCCTATTGCTATGCATTATGCTAACAATGAAAGAATTATAGAGCAGTTGGCTATCCAAGACCTTGCAGTTTCTGCTCTACCCTGATTGGCACAGCAGAAGTATTTAGGTATTATAATAGGTCAAAATGTCTCCTTTAAACCTCATGCTGACCTTATAACTACTAAGGTTATAAAGCAACAAGGAAGATTACAGAATCTCTCATCTACTCACTACTGAGGTCTGTCATGCAATAGCAATGCATGTGTTAATACCCACAGTGGAATATACCTTGCAAATAATTATCCCTCTTTCTGCAAGTAATATTTATTGGCTTTATACAGCAGAAAACATAATTCTTATTCACCTAGGTAACCACAGATAACATTATTGCCATATCATTCATAAATCAATATCACTACTTGTTAGACCAAGGGCACCTTACCTGCTTAATACATTTAACTTTCTAAGTACTTAATGTGGGTTATTGCCTTCCTATACCAATTTGAGAACCCTCCTATTCTTTCAGAAGCCAAGACAGCATTAAATTTCATATACCTCAGTTTTTATTTTCCTTTTAAAAACACATTTAGTAAACTAGCAACTGCATTATTGGACAGCATATAAAATGAAATCAGCTCAATTGGCAGACTTACTTTGATTAAGTAAAAATGAAGTAATTTACATTACTGACAGTCCCCCAGCATGTCTTTACATGGATTCAGTATTCCAGTCTTTTTCAGTATAAATAGCAAATGCAGAGTCATGCCTGTTATGTAGCCCAGCCATCTCTAGTATGGCTAGTGATAAATGCAAGACACCTGATATACCATGACAAAAAAGCACAGCATGGCTATACTCCAGTGAACGGCCTTCCATAGGCATCACCCTGGCATACTGAACTGAGTGTGATGGTATCTTCTCTTACTGAAATGTGTACAAGTATTCATAGAATCATAGAAAATACAAGTCAACTGGACCACAAGGCCTTACCAATACCTCCCATAGTCCTTACCTCCCTTTTCAAGGAGGGACAGTTCATTCATACCAGCAGTGAATTTAGGAATGCCCATCTGATTATCTAGTTCCCTTTTAAAGGGCAGTATATTTGAGGAGGAAGTTTGTAACCAGAGAAGGGCTAGGCACTGTGTGACAATGCTGTGTCTCCACTTTGTTCTGCTTTATTGATTAAGTAGATTTAGGTCTGTGGCCCTCCTCCTATTTGTAGAACTGATTGATTTAGGAAACAAAATGGGACCTTGTACTACTGAACCCCTTATGACCCATCGACCCTAAGGAGTCTATAGAATACTGAACACAGGGACAGAACAGTCATTCGCTCCTGTTGGCTCAGGTTTGTAAGTCCTTAATGTTTTCCTTTAGGAAGCCCTAAGGTCTTAAGTTCATAAGTTCATAGGCAGGTACTAGGCTATTGGCCCTAGGGCCTATACAAGCCTAGCCAAAAATGTACCCTGGCTTTCCCCACCCAAGAAAATTATTTTCCTGTGCCTGTGTCAAGCAGAACCACAGAAGGGATCCCCGGGTGAATTTCCTATTACCCATCCAATCATCAAGATTTTTCTTAAAGAGTGCTAATGAGGAGATCTATTTTACATAGATAGGTAGTCTGTTCCAGAGTATGGGAAGTCTCTGGGACAGGAATCTATCCCTCCAGCATGTTCTGTTTATTGTGGTGACAAGGTTTAGGTCCCTAGAGTGTGTAGCTCGGAGGGATTGGGATTTCTTTAAGTGGAGCATGTCCAACAGCTCTGGGTTTGACATAGCTTTGTATGTTAGGCAGAGATCGCCTCTGAGTAGGCGATATGTGACAGAGTAAAGCTGGAGTTTTTTGAGACGGTCTGCGTAAGGCATCTGTTTGAGGCCAGTAATCCTCTTTGTGAGGTATTTTTGCAGCTTTTCCAGTTGCTGTAGATGTCTTGTGAGGTACATACCAAAAGGGGCATTGTACTCTATAATGGGTCTAATGAGTGATGAGTAGAGGGGAACAATGACCTTTTTTTTTCTGGATGAGAAACCTTTTGTGATGAGGTGTGCCATGTAGAAGGATTTCCTGACCACTTTGGTGATGTGATTATCAAAGCAGAGACTACTGTCCACCTGATTACCAAGGTCTCTTATCACACTTTCGGTGTTAAGTAGACTACCACCTATGTGGTAGTTCATGGGTACAGAATTTTTACCAAAGGAGATGACAATACACTTTTTGGCATTGAGCTTGAGACCACGTCTTTGACACCAGGCATTTTTTCTCAGTGAGGCCTTTTTGTAGGATGTCCACATCGTTAGGAGTTTCAATTATGGCTCCTAGTTTGCAGTCATCTGCAAATTTAGTTAGCCAAAAACCTTCTGTGTTAGCCTGTACTTCAGAGAAGTAGATACCAAACAGGAAAGGACCTAGGACGGAACCCTGTGGTACTCCATTTGTCACTGGTCTGAAGTCTGATTTGGAGTCTGCTACTTTCACAGTGTGGGTTCTTTCAGTAAGCCAGTTGGCAACCCATCTTGTGACATAGGGATTTATACCTAGTTTAGTGAGTTTATCTATAATTCCAGAGTGGGGGATGGTGTCGAACGCCTTGGCGAGATCTAGATAGGCTGTGTGAACCACCTTACCCTCATCTATGGCTTTGGTGACTACTTCAAAGAAGTCTGTCAGGTTTAGGAGACATGATCTGCCTTTTACAAACCCAAACTGTGCGAGGTCCAGGGTTTGGAGATCTCCAATGTCTTTGTTTATGAGTTCCATGATGATATATGTTCCATGGCCTTGCAGACGAGGCTCGTCAGGCTAATGGGCCGGTAGTTCCCGGGGTCTGCTGTGGTCCCCCCCCCCTTTTTGGAGTGGGATAACTGTTGCGGTGCGCCATTCAATGGGCACAAAGCCTGAGGTGAGGCTATGATTGAACATGGTACTTAGGTGGGGTGCCAGTTCATTCTGTAGTTCATGTAGAAGGCAGCCTGGGATGTTGTCAGGTCCCACGGATGCTGTGTTCTTGGCTTTGGAGAGTGAAGTTTTTACCTGTGCAGCCGTGATTACAGGAACTTGACATTCTTCCAGTATAAAGATGTGCCCTTTATGGGGTGAGAGGGGGGTAAAGTTAGCACTGAATCTATCTGCCAGGATGTTGGCAATATCAGTTGGTTCTGTATATTTAGTGTCATTGTGCTGTAACTCAGAACAGATCTGAGTGTTGCCATTGAGATTTTTGACATAGCTATAGAATGCTTTGTGGTTGTCTTTAGAATCAGTGGCAATTTTGTTTTCATAACTAGCTTTGGAAGATTTTATGAGGGATCTCAGCTTCTTACTGAGGCTGACCAGGGAGTTCCTTCAATCGTGGGATTTTACTCTTTTTTGCAACAGTTTCTTTCTTCTGTTGTAGAGTTTGTTTATGGCAGAAGACCACCAGATTGGCTTCCGGTTTTTGGAGGATAGCATCTTGGTTCTGTTAGGGATAGCACGATCCATGCACTTGTGTAAGTGCTTATAAAGTGCATTTGTGTAGGATTCAGCAGTCGTACCTCTATTGTCCATCTGCATGGGTGTCATGAAGTTTGCCACTTCTGTCTTAAGAAGCGTGAAGTTGGCTTTGGAGAAATTTTTTACGGTTGTTTTCCTAATGGGGGGTGGTTGCGGGATGTGGATGTCTAGGGTGGTTAGCTTGTGGTCGGATCTGACCAACGAGGAGCTGACCTCTGGTGTAGAACACCGGTCACCCATGTTGGTGATGACCATGTCTAGGATATTGCTGCCTCTGGTGGGGGTGTGGATAAGTTGATCCAAAGTGTTGGAATTGATGATTTCCAGAAAACGTTGAACAAAAGAGATGGTACATGAGTAGTTTTCCCAGTTAATGGTAGGGTAGTTGAAATCACCCATTATTAGAGTGTTGGGCTGTAGCTTAATATTTTCCAGTGTATCAAGAAAAGAGGAGTGGGAATCCTGGGGCATGGTGGGGGGTCTGTAGCAAGCTACAATCTGGATTGTGGTTTTGCCCAGAGTTAGTTGAACTTGGATAATCTCGGGTGCATTATGCTGAGCAACTAGCTTGGAGGTGTGGATATCCTTAATGAATATGGACATGCCTCCACCTTTAGTGTTTCGGTCCGGGTTTGGTGGCCGAAAGGTGTGGTATGAATTATAGCCTGGTAATGCAGGGGTGCTCTCTGGAGCTTTGAACCAGGTCTCTGTCACTGCACAGATGTCAATGTTCTCCATTTTAAGGAGTGCCTCGAGTGAGTGCATTTTGAGGTTTAGACTTCTAGCATTGAGTAGCATTACCCTCAGATTTTGCTTGCTTATACCTGTTACGGTGGTGAATTTGTCATTTGAACCTTGCCTAAAAAAGGCACTATAGGGGTGGCAAGACCCTTTGCCAGTATCTGGAATCCTAAGGGCGACAGGTGCAGGCCATCTCTGGCAAAGCAGCGTGGTCTGTCGATCATGTCATCCCAGGCAGACAGATACTGGATTCCCTTAAAATGACACCAGAAGCTTAGCCAATTGTTAAAGTCAATCATTTTGTCCTTGAACTGTGGTGTCATTCTGGGTGATGGCAGGATGCTACTCAGGGCTAGGGTCATACCAGCCTGGGCTACAAGATCAGAGAGCTCCTCCATGTCTCTTTTCATGTAGTCCAGGGAGGTACGTCTAAGGTCATTCACACCAACATGGACAATGACAGAGTCATATTTGTACTTGTTGTGGAGTGACTTGAGTGCATGCATTATGTGGCAGATCCTGGCATCTGACAGGCAGCTGACAGTAACTTTTTCCTTGTTTAGCCTGGTGAGTGGAACATCAGTGTCCCTGACTATAGAGTCACCTATGACTAGAGTGTTGGGTACGTTATGCCTTATGGGCTGTAGTTGAGTGGCACACTGAGTATGTGGGCTATGTGTCATTAGGGTTGTGTTGGGGGGGTGGAGGTTGCTTGCATTTCTGCTTTGGAGGTCTCTGTTGTTTGGGCCGATTAGTACTGAGAGCCTCCGTGAATGTAGGTGTGTGTTTTGTGGTTCTGTATGTGTGTTTTGGTGGTGTAGGTTTTGAGGGACTATGTGATGAGTGTGGTGCGGTGCAAGTGTTTACCTTCTCCTCTTGACTGTCTAGACCAGTCTTTGGTAAAGAGAGCTTTGCTTCCAGTTTGGCTATATAAGTGCATCTCTCACAGGTCGTAGTGTTGGGTGGTAGGAGGAGAGGGTTGTCTGTGTACATGAGGCAATTGCTGCATTGTCCCAAGATGCCCAGATTCATCAGGTAGACAGGAGAAAACACCGGGAGCTGACATTTAGACATGCCTGAATAGGTGCTTATTTATTAAGTACTAAAAACTGTTTTCCTCTAGACAAGTGAGGAAAGTTGAGTGCTGTAGTAATCTGTAACTTATTTAGTGCTTACAATGAGTTCTGAACAAGTGCTGAGATCAAAGAAACAGATGAGTGCTAAAACTAAAAAGCTGGCTCTGTGGTATTTCCAGTTTTTATGTCTCTTGAACCACATCCCAAAAGGGACATTATAGACCTAGTTAAAATGGAATACAAGGGGATAAGGACCTCTTTTGATCTTGAAGATATACTGTTAGCAATGCATCTCACAAGGTAAAATGACTTTCAAACTACTGATGCAACATGGTGGGCAAAAAAGAAGGAAGTATCCACCCATGTTCCAAGATCTGTCACTACATTCCCATTTTGAGGTGGGGCATTGTCTATATTACAAGATGGGGGGAGAATTGTTTACTGAATGTAACAATATAATACTTTTGCCATTTAATCTGAGTAAATTTTTAGTGCACCAGTTATTAACAAATGTAAAATCATATTCGAATACCTGTGTATTGGAGGGGGATTTGAGGGTAACGCCCACCTTACAATCATCTGCAAATTTGGTTAACCAGAAATCCTTGTTTATGATTTGGAGATCAGAGAAGTAAATGATGAATAAGAAAGGTCACAAGACAGATTCCCGCAAAACTCCGCTGGTCATTTATATGCTCTCGAAAGATGCACCCACTACCCTCACTTTGTGGGCTCTGTCCTTCAACTATTTCACAATTCATCAAAAACATAGGGTTATTTTGGAGTGCACTTACTTTGTTTATTTTGTTGACATGAGGTATAGCAGCAAATGCCTTGGAAAAGTCATGGTATGCTGTGTGGACAGTGTATCCATTGTCCATGGCTTGTGTTACCATCTCAGAGAGATTTACCTCAGGCAGGATCTAGACTTGACAAAGCCAATCTGCTGGAGGTTCAAGTCTGATAAGATTTTTGATGTTAGCATTAGTCAGGTCCGTTATGATTTGCTCCATGACTTTACACATCCGACTAATTGGTCAGTATTTTTTGAGATCATTGGCAATCACCAGTGCATTTTTATTTGCATCTGCTGAGTGTATTTTAGCACTGTAATTAGGATAGTCTGCCACCTGCTGGGTGTTAGCCATGTTGTACCAGTATGAGTTGTAGCGCTTTGTTTATCTTTAATGGGTCTTGGAGACTTGAGCAAGGACTTTGTGTACAATAATTCTGAGTGGGTTTATGTGGAATGCTGTGTTAGTGTGCATTACTTACAGGATGTGTCTGATAGAGAGAGGGCAGCCTCTGGTTTATTTAAGTATTTGCATCTCTAACAACTTACTAGTGTTGACCTAAGTGATAATTCACTGCCTGTCAGAATCAGGCAGCTGCTATACTTGAGTATACTAAGTGCTATGGGGCTGGCAACGGACATGAGACTAGCATGTTGACCCTCTAGTTCAGTCCAAGGTACAAGACAGAAGGGGCCTCTAAAATAGATCCTTGTTTATAGTATTTAATATAAAATAGATAAATCAGTGGAGTAAATTGTAGTTAGCACTAAACCTCCTGTTATACATAAAATAACTTAATAGAAAGATTTGAAAAATGCACTAAAACAATGTGCTGTAATAATCTGCCCAAATTGGCTTATAAGAACAGTTTAGGGTACTATGTTTGCAATTGTTCAATATGTAGGATTCTTATGACAGAAACTAAAACTGAAAGTAACTGCATCTCTGGACTACAGTCTTGCACAGCACTGCACAGAATAGCACCCACTGTAGTTAAACTAAGAAGAGAAACCAAAGCAACCAATAGAAAAAGCTAGGGTTTTACCTAATAATGTCGATTTCTAAGAAAAAACAGCAAAATATTCCGTGCCACAGAAAAATTACTACTGGCCCTTAGAAATCTAACATCCTGACTAATTGCTCAATGAAAACTGCAAATTATTGTAAAATGGAAGCTAAACAGAGAAAATAGTTAATTCAACACTAGTGCGACAATTTGAAACACAGCGACAGACAAGTAACGGCTATGGACACTATAAAACAACTTATAGACTGTAAAAAGAATGAAATTCATATCGAACACACTTAGAACAGTAGAATTTACAAGGAGATTTCAAGTGCAAGTGAAAGCAGATACTTTCTCACCTTACTGATGAAGTCTGAGTTTATTCTTTTCACTATATGTGCTTGCAGGGCAACTGCCTATAGGTACACCTGTAACTTTTCAGTACAGTTGTTTTACCTGTAAGGAAATGTCCTTTTACATTATTATTAATAATAGGTAGGGACAGTTTCTAAAGGCGTGTAAAGTGATTGTACAGTCTTTTGATTTATGGAGCAGTCTACCTAAATAACCAGAATCCTCCTTTTACATGAGCTATTTATAAAATCATTTCATGTTCTTAAATGCTAAATTCAAAATCTGACTGATTCACCTAAACTACAGGTGCTGTCAGTAATACAATGCAGGGGACCAATAATGTCCTTCCCTGCAATAAAAAGACCATCTTTAAAAATGTGGGCATTCCCAAGAATTCAAAAAAGGATTATCACAATTTATTATGCGCAATTACAACTAAAACAAAAATATAATGACAACCTTGGCTGCAATGCTGAACCTGTAAGATGTTTGTATAAATGTCCTATGGGTAGTCATATATAAAATAAGCTGTATTAAGTTGGAAAGAAACTAGATATTCTGGTTAAAACCCAGGTTGGAGGCCTGCAAATTTCACAAAAGGAGGTATTCCATGCAAAAAAAAAAAATGAACCAAAAAATAAGAGATGGGAGGCAACAGTGTCTTATGACAATTCAACAATGTGCTGAGGTTCAGAATACCTAAATAGCATTAACTTTAAAAAAGTCTGAAAAAAAAAATTTTTTAAGTGTATTTGGTAGGGAACAAGCCCCTCTGAACTCCCTGATTAGGTGGCAAGCCCCCACACATCAGAGCTTATATATACCAACTCCACAGTTGCACCAACTTGAAGAAGGTAGAAATTATCCATGAAAATGGAATCACTGCTGGCACAACTCAAAAAAGTAATTTCCTATGGAGCAGCTCTGATTTTCAGTGGGTTACATTTCAGACAAATGATGCTCAAGAATTCAATCTTTGCCACATGTGAGTTACCTGTATATCACTACACCATCACATTTATTATATTTCATTATATTTATGTGTGGTGAGTTGACATACTAAACATTTTTATAATGCAGTTAAGTATTTGAAAGCTGTTTATGTTGTTATTAATATTTATATCAGAATGCAACAAACCATTGCCTATTTTTTCTATCTATACTGCATTTATTCCTAGGAAATATAAAAACTCTCACAACATAAATATTGTGTATTGTTTTTAGTTTTAAAATTATAATTGTACCTCACATTATTAAATGTGAACACTGCAGATTTTTTTTTCCTTCACTAAATTTTGATTTTTTTTTGTGTTACACTGTTGTTGGGGAGACTAACTGGTTCTTATCAGAAGAATGGCATCATGAGATAAATGAGATGAGCTTTTTCTTTCCAATAAAGATTTTTATTGTTTTGTGCAACACATACAAATCTGGTAAAGATCTGATATTTGGACTAAATAGTAGTGATTACATTTGTAGATTCTAAAAAGAGCAAAAACAAATATTTACAAATCTCTAGCCACTAGCTATATACATTATTTAGAAAGTGCTGATTTTTTTAATTTGAAAACTCCCTCTAACTGCAGCTACTTTTCTTGTAAATATATCTGAGGGTGCAGTCCTTTGTTGTAGGATAGGATGACATGACAATTGTTTAAGAAAGCAGTAGATCAGAGAGTGTTACTCTGATCATTTTTGCATATATTACCTGCATGACTAATTCTTAATGTGGTGAAATATTACATTCTTAGCATGTATCACATCACAAAGCAAAAACTTGTTAAAAAGTAATACTGTAATTCCTTAATTATCATGTAAAGAGTAATTAGGAAGCTCTTAGCAGACACTAATGGAAACATTTGCAACATGAGGATATTGGTTAACGTTTGAATTTCTTTTCCTTTTTGCACTTTCAGCTTGCTTCATAATATCAGGTGTCTTTTGCAAAAGTTGCATTTATATGGCAAGTCTGTCAACACTACAAGTAGAAAATAACACGTTAAAGCTTCATATGTGTAGTTAACAGGCCAATTTCTTTGCTGGATGCAGCTTGCAGTTGTTTCATGTCTGTAGCTGAATGAATGGTGGAATGAGCAGGTAATGGCCTTGCCCTGTGTTTCTAGGTGTATGATACAATCCATTTTCACGCTACCTGGAAAACACCTGGTTGACCTACACACAAGTGGGCAAGCAGCTGTAGATTGGATTTATGGCCTATCTGTATCCTGAAAGCATTATATAAATATGGAAATGTAATGAGTAACTGCAGTATGATGCCTTTAGACTCTGACAGGAGCCCCATTTCCCCTTAATCTCTTGTCCTATCTTGGAGATGGCACTTGGAATATAGAGAACCAATGACAATTACAGCTGATCAGCTATGGAGAGCAACCAGAGGATTAATGAAAAGGATAAATCTGAAAACAGAGTGTAGCCAAAGGTCATTGAGGTTGAGAGCAAACAAATGCTTACTCGCATACAGAAGAAGCATCCTTGCATAGAAATTCATACCTTTTTATTTTTCTGAATAAAATATTTCTTTATGACATGTCTCTATTCATTAGAAACATACAAGTAAGGTCTATTTATTGATGTATAATATCAAAAAGTGGTTATGGTTTGAAAACTGCTCTGTAGTATTTTTTATTAGAGTTGAAGGAGACCACACACAGCACCTTCCTAACTTCTTATCAAACTATGTTACTTCAATCATCTTTTTATCAGTAAGAGAGAGTCAAATGTCTACATCGGTTGTTGTTGTTGTGTCTTTCGGCTTTTCCTGGTTAGGGGTCACCACAGCGGAACTCCGGTCCACTAATGACTGGCAGTAGATTTTTCATGAACGCTGAAGTGCCAGCTCGACGTTCAACCTTCAGTGAAGGCACGCCCATTATGCATGTCTTTCAAACGCCCACCCAACCACGGGGAGGACATGCAGATGCCACACAAAAGGCACTCCCCGCACTCCAGCCAAGAATCGAATGGGAGAATCTCTTTCTGTGAGGCAACAATTCTACTGCTGCACCACAGCGGAATGTATTGACCTGCTGTTCTTTATTATGAAGAGTTACAAATGTCTACATCGGTAACTCTCCATAATAAAGAACAGAAGGTCATTGAAATTGCAATTTAAAGAAATAATACTGTAGTATAAAGCACGAGTAATACTAGGACTGACGAATAAAGTTATAACAGAGCTTTACTGGTGTCATGTTGATGTACTGGTGCTGGATATTACCTGAGAAAGATAACATTACTAGTTCAAGCCTGCCATAAGGATTTATTTTATAGTATTCTCTATTTGATCCTGCTTGATAAAATAATTGCTATTTATATTTTGATCTATTTATTTATTTATTTAGTTAGTTATTTTTTTGGATTTCTCTACTTGCTTGAAATATTACAGTTTTTTATGAAACATAAAAGTGTTGTCACTAATACGATGCAGGTGACTGATAATGCCCTGCTATACAGTATAAAGACCATCTTTAAAAATGTGTGCATTCTCAAGAATTCAAAAAGGGATTATCATGATTTAGTATGAGCAAATCCAGCCAACACAAAAATATACCAACAAACTTGGCTGCAATGCAGAACCTTTAAGATGTTTGTATAAATGTTCCATGGGTAGTCATATATAAAATAAACTCTATTAATTTGGAAAGAAACTAGATATTCTGGTAAAAACTCAGATTGAAGGCCTGAAATTTTCACAAAAGAAGGTATTTCATGCAAAAAAATGAACCAGAAAACCAAGAGATGGGAGGCAGCAGTGTTTAAGACATTTCCACTATGAGTAGCCAAAGTTCAACACACTGAGGTTTGTAAAACTCTGAACTGCATTCCCCCCAAAAAAATCTGAAAAAAACACTTTTTTAAGTGTTTTGTTCAAGTGTCAAACCCCCTATAAACCACCTGATTAGGGGCAGGCCCCCACACATCCGTTATATATACCAACTCCATGGTTGCAACAACTCAAAGAAAGGAGGAAATTAACCATGAATAGGGCATCACTGCTAGCACAACTCAGCAAAAATGATTTCCTGTGGAACAGCTCTGATTTTCAGTGGGTTAAATTTCAGGCAAATGATGCCAAGAATTCATTCTTTGCCACATGTGAGTTACCTGCATATCACTACACCACTGCATACATTATATTTCATTATATTTATGTGTGGTGAGTTGACATACCAAACATTTTTATCATGCAGTTCTGTATTTGAGAGTTGATGTTATTTCTCTGCTTGCTTGAAATACTGGATATTTTTTTTGAAACATTTTATAACAGTTTAACTGTGAAGAACTGTGAAACTTAAATTAAAATAGCTTAAATGAAATGTATTTTCTCATTATAAGCCAATATTTCCTGGTTGTGTTGAACAACTGTACTCAACAGTGCTGCTCATACTTTAAGGTGCAGGCTGATTTCCTTAACTTTTATTTCAGCTAACCACTGTTTTATTTTGGCATTAGTGATGTAGATGTTAGACTGTCCCTTTTACTGATAATCAGTTAAAGTATTCCAAACAAACATCCTCAAGTAGGTTTCTAATGGTTTACATTTGGGGAATTTGGAACATTGGAGTCATGACACTATATGAATGGCATTGAATTTTCATCACCATTAAATATAAGAACTTTGGGTCCCACTTAATTATAATTTGCTTTGTATATTCCTAATAAACAGTGCTGTTCATCTCACAGATTGTTGCAGGCCAGTCTTCTTAAATTTTAAGACCTCCTGAAAGAGTGTATAATAATTCCACTGTATTTGCATTTCCTTAGATAAACACATACCAGGCAGTCCTGACAACTAATGGAAGCGCATCATATATTTTACTGCTCTTCAAAGATGGTGAAATGAAATGGGATGTAACAACTTGGAACAACAATGCATTAATCGGGTTTTTCAGGTAACTTCATGTTTCAATTACAATTTTTTGCCAAAAGTTTACATTACATGCACTGAGCAGTACACCATGTTGTAAACATTTACAATTAAGAAAACAGATAACTTTTAATTTTAGTCATTCGGTTGCTATGGCCTATAAATCAAGGTAAAGTTTAGATTTTTTTCTGCTGTCACTTCTTTCCATTCTCTGCCAAGTGTGTGCTTCTAATACTTGAAAGTCTGTTGTCATTGTCCAAGAAATAAAGTAAAACAAGACCCTAATTTAATTTAGGGAGCATCTCCACACATTTTTTTGCTGTTTTTCAGTGAGCAGCAAGCTGCCATCATTCTGTCTCTGAACAGTTCATGCCTATTAGTATGAGGAGGCAAATGTGCTTTCATTAACTTGCACTTACACCATGTTATATAAAACATAGAGACCAGCTGTAAAGTTGTAATAATGGTTAAGGTCTTTGCCTCCCATTCACATGGTACAAGGTTCGATCCTAACCTCCAGCCAATCCCTATTTGGAATTTCCAAGTTCTCCCTGTGTCTCATTGTGGGTACCTCCCACCTCTGAAAAACATGGTGTTTCCATTTCAAATTCCAGCAATGACTGAAGGTGTGGACAGAGGGACATGCTCTACATGATGCCCTATAGGGGGAAGGGTTGTATAGACCAACTTCTTTCGGCATCTACTTTGATGGTACCGAGACGGCTGGAAGAGTTAATATGGAAGGGAAATGCAACTAAGCCCCTTGGCTTGGGATCCAGAGTCTACTACTCAGGAGAAGGACAGGCTAGAAATTGTATCAGAACTGTGAAAAGACAGAGTCTACAAAAGACAGTGAGGGCATGTTATCGGAATTAGTAACAGACTTATGGCAATCAGACCGCAGTGTATGGATAGGGCAATATTCATAACCTCAGCCTATGCCTCACAGCAGGGTTGTGATAATGAGGAAACGGAAAAGAGTGCTTTCATTCAGCAGTTGTAGAACCTTCTAGATAAAATAGGGCAACATGAATTGGTGTTGATAATGGGTGCCTTGAATCCCCACATCAGGACAAACAGAACAGGATATGAGGACTGCCTGGGTCCACATGGGTGGGGCAACAGGAATAAAGAAGGAAAGGCCATTCTAGACTTCTGTTTGACAAATAGCTTGATGGTACACAACACATGTTTCAGAAAGAGAAATAGTCACAAGATGACACACAAGAGTGGACAACATGCAACGCAAGTAGACTTCCTCCTAGTAAGGAAAGGGCAATGGGGTAGAATCAGTGATCGTGAAGTCCCCAGTGAAACAGTCAACTCACAGCATAAACAACTGTTGCCACAAGCAAGCAGCTGCAAGCAGTGGCCAGAAAAGGCTCTAAGATCAACTGAGACCAGGCTAAAGACCTGGATGTTGACTGGAAAAAAGTACAACGGTTCAAGGAATTACCAGGGCTCTAGCACCTCAAGAAGAGGAAAAAGAAGAAGAAGAAATAGGTGAAGTTCAAGAAGAACAGCAACACCTCAAAACAGCATGTGTGAGGACTACTTAACAGATATGTGGCGTAGCCATGTATAGAAATAAGGTACATGAGGGAAGCTGGGGAGGTGAAGTCATCAAAAGAATGAAAAAGTGTAGGAAAAAGTGAGATATAGAAAAGACAGACCAGGCTAGGAAGGGATAATGGTCGGCTAACAAACAAGCTAAGAAAGGAGTTGCAATAACAAAGAATAGTGCACTGGAGGCACTCTACCAAGTTCTGCAAAGTGACTCAGTAGGTGGCACAAAGACAGAAAGATAAAGAAGATCCCCACTCCTCTATAGCCTGATTACTTGACTGACTCCTTCAGTCCCTACTTTCATCATTATACCGCCAACTTAAATGTCACCCATGGAAAGTACCTTCCAGTTGATTTATCGTCATATGGCATAAATTATTTATGTAGGTTATCTCCACCTGGTTAAAGAATAATTCTATAAATTAATTGCATAGTTTGTCTGTCTAGTTTGTATAAAATTATTGTATATTTGCATAGTTTATCTGTGTTGTCTAATCAATCCCTTTTCTACTGTCTACTTTGCCATGAGTTAATTTTTTTTCATAACTTCTTAGTCATATAATTGTACAATGTTCCAAGTGAGTTTTATGTTTTCCGCTTTCCTTGTTTAACAAATGTCTGTTATCTTGCACGTTGTTTGTGAAGCTTTTCTCCCCAGGCCTCCACTGAAAATGGTCTCATTACATCCCAGTGGATTTTCCTGGTCAACAAAAGCAAATACATAAATAAATAAATAAATAAATAAATAAATAAAGATAGTTAGACATACTTCATAAAGGATGCCAGCAACAACCTGCTCATCAGTCCACAGGACATCAAAGGCAGATGGAAGGAGTATTTCCAGCACCTTATGAATGAAGAAAACCCCACAGAAGCTGTACAGCCCCAGAAATGGCCTACAATGAGAGAAGAAGAGGAGCCCACCCTAGAAGAAGTAAGAATACCACTAAGGAAAGTGAAGTTGGGGAAAGCAGCAGGCTCAGATGAGGTCACAGCAGATATGATAAAGATGCTGGGTGAGATAGAGGAGAAATGGCTCCTGAGGATACTCATAGCAGTGTGGAGAGAAAGGCACATCCCAGATGACTAGAGAATTAACATATCCATGCCAGTGTACAAGAACAAAGGGGACATCCACAACTGTGGGCAGTACAGAGGTATCAAACTCCCGTCACATTGCATGAAAGTTCTGAAGAGGATGACCTCTTGAAATTAAGATGGGAAATGAGCAGTTCAGATCAGGATTCAGCACAACTGACCTGATGTTTGCAGTGAGACAAGTAGTTGAGAAGACGCTACAGATGAGGAACGAGTCCAACTGGGCATTCCTAGACTTGGAGAAAGCATATGACAAGGTTCCATGAAAGCTGATTTGGGCAGCAAGTCCCAGAAATGTTTGTAGAATTAGTGCAGGCTATGTACAAGGACTCAAGGACTCATGTACGAGCAGTGTTCAGTCTCACAGAAGGGTTTCTAGTGAGACTGGGTGTACATTAGGGTTCAGCTCTGAACCCACTGCTGTTCATACTGGTGATGGACTACATTAGCAAAAGGGTCAGAGGGGACAGATCAACAAAGTTGCTGTATCCAGTCAATGTGGCATTACAGGCAGATTCTGAGGAACAGCTTCAGTAAAGGATTGGGGAATGGAATGCAAAACCGAAGGCACATGGGATGAAACTAAGTACAGATAAGACGGTGGTAATGGCAGAAAATTAGGGAACTCAGAAGTAGCTGAGAAGTAAGATATAAGGGAAGACAGTAAAATAGGTCAATAGTTTCAAGAATCGGGGAGGGGTGGTTGAGGAGAAGGGAAGTCTGAATGAAGAGGTCAAAGCTAGAATCAAAGGGGCTGCAGCCCACTAGCATAGAGTGCCAGGTGTAGGGTACGACAGAAGAATGCCAAATAAGCTGAAAAGTGAGGTGTACAAAACAGTGGTGTGACCAGTGGTGTGACCAGTGCTACTGTATGGTACAGAAACCTGGGCAGTAAAGGCAGAGCAGATGATAAAGCCTGGTAGGCTTTAAAGGTGGTAGGATGCACATTGTAGGACAGATGAAGAAATGAGGACATAAGAGCAGTAGCCAAAGAAGCACCAATTGCAGAAAAGATCAAAGACAGCAGATTACAGTGGCTTGGGCACATATGAAGAAAAGCAGAAGACAGTCTGGTGAAAAAGATTTGGGATAGACAGGAAGAAGGTAAGAGGAAATGAGGGCATCCAGCAAAGAGGTGGATGGATTGTGTGAGAGATCTGCAACACTCAGGCATGAGTGTTGAAGAAGGCAAGAGTGTAGCACTGAATCAAGAGAGATGGTGACAGTTAACACACCACTACCCCATGTACAAAATGGGAAAAAAGAGGCTGATGATTATGATATAAAACTTGCACTTAATAATATATAGTAAAGTATTAACCTAAATAATATGTGTTTTAAATTATTTTTCCCTTGTAAGCCAAGATTGCCAATTAATGCTTGCTAAACCAATAAAGTTCAAAGAAATCCAACTAGGTTTTAACAAATTAAAGGTCCAGAAGGATGTTCTATGCAAATTTTATAGATTTTTTTCTCAAATCAATTAATAAAAATGTTACACAAGTTGTTTCCATTCATATTAATCAATGGCATTAAAGATCCTTACTTAAATAAATTTAAAATTGTTTTATTGCTTAGTTCAATAAAGATCTAAATCTTATTTCTAGTTATAGACCTATATCACTAATAAATTTAGATATGAACATTCTTTCTTCTATTCTAACAGAATTAAGCAAATTTTACCTTTAATGAGAAACTGTCTGACAGCAAAAAGAAACACTGCAAACAAAAAAAAAAAAGAATTTACAGCAAAAAGAGCTGGTGCTTTAAAGTGGAATAAAACTCAGATGACCATGCTGATAGATTTAGACTAGTAAAAATGGTCAATATACTTTAGTTAAGCTGAACCAAAGATACAAATCCGACAAAACCACAAATAAAAACTATTGACTACAACATTAGTCACGTCACTGCCATTTATTCACCAAAAGATAAGCCCTTTCATCTATCATATTAAAAGACTTCATCAGATAAAATTCAATGCATACCACACTTTTTTAAAAACAAAAAACAAATCACTTGAACAACTCCTCAACAAACATTTAAAGTGATAGTACAACATCCACAATCCATTAAAATTCAAATAAACTGTTGTCAAAAAATAACTGATGTATTAGTAAAAAGGTTATTTAAACCAATGACAAAATTTGTGTACTCTACAATCTTTAATACATGTTAACTCATGTACGTTCTCAATTTCAGTAAACAGTCTATTGAAAATACTTCACTGAGACCAGGTGCACAGCTCGCATTCAAGTGTACCTCCCACTACAATTCTTTTTTTCTGCAACAATAGCTCCATTGTCCCCCATCTGGGATCGAAAACTACCTTTTCCAAAATTGTGACTTTGAAACTATGGACCAGATGGCTCTTAATATGTTTACATAAAGCATTTGTCAATTTATTTCTTCTAATTTCATACAAGTGTTCTTAAATTCTTTGATATTCTTCTCAGTCTTTCCGATGTAGTACCCCAGAAACTTTTGAAATAATGCCAAGTATACCACTCTCATAGTGTTACAATTATACTTACCTTTAACTGAATTTGGTATTCCTAACTACAAATGTTTCACTAGTAACAATATGTTTGCAGTAATTACAGCATCCACAGCTATTCATTCCATTGTTAGTGTTAATATTATTTATAGACTCAAAATATTCTTTATCTTTAAACTTCTCCCTTTTTTAAAGACCATGACCAGTATCCCACTGGGACCTGTATCCCACTTTCTGTTTTAACTCTCTATTCTTATCATATATAGACCAATTTGTCTGTATAATCCATCTAATAGTATCACTATGACTACAAAAATAAACCTGACGTCTAATTTATTCTTCCCTTGTCCTTTCATAGTTCTGGGGTAAATTAGTCTCTATGGTATTTTTCAAAATAGGGGTGAAAAATTGAGTTTTCCTCTTCGTAATAACCTCATATATATACAACCATCAGTGAAACTGATAGGATAACCCATTTTCACAAATATGTTCCTCATTAATGAACATTCTTTTGTGAAATCTTCAAAATCTGACATAATTTGGGCAGCACAGACAAATTGTCCTTTAACCCTTTTTTCTGAGCATTAGATGTGCACTAGTATAGTGTAGGAATGAGTTTGAATATGTTGGCTTCCTAAATATTTTCAATATAAATTTCTGATTGACCCTGTCCCTTATCAACCTTACGTCTAAATATGAAATGTTATCAACACCGATCTCATAAGAAAACTCTAACAATTCAGTAGTTTTATTTAGGTAATCAATGAATGGGGGAATATTGTCCATGTCATCTTTCCAAACTATAAATATGTCATTCAGGTACCTTGTGTAAAGGCACCAGGACTCCACAACTCTACTCTGCAACGCAAACTTCCTTTCCCGTTCATTCATTACAATGATGGAAAAAAGTGGTCAACATGCTAACCCCATTGCAACTCATTTTTCTAGCAAAAAATGCTAGCCCTCAAAAAACAAAAAGTTATATTTAAAATCAAATCCATTGTGTCCCCATAGGTATTTATTATGTATTGTGTCAACTCCCCATCCTTATATAAAAAGTCAGTAAACCATTCTAACCCAGTGGAATGTAGAATGACTGTATACATGTCCTTGATGTCGATGGTTATGAAGACATAATTGTCATCATAGGACAACCTATTACATTTCTCAAAAAAATCCCAGGAGTCTTTATACACATAATCCACTTTATGTTTAAGCCCCTTTAACTTAGTGTCCAAACATTTAGGTGTTGGATAAATAACAGAACATCTGGCATCCCCAATGGGTCTCATATGTGGGTTGTTAGTATTTTTATGTATTTTGGGCACCCCAAATATGGTGGGCACCATGAGATCAGTTAAATTCAAATATTCATATTCTTCAATATCAAGTTGTTGTTGTGTACGCATGTCATATATTAGCACATACATTTTCCTATATGCCATGTCCACTTTGTTTTTGGATACCTAACTATATGTATCATCAAACAATATACCATACATTCATTCAGTGTAATCCCATTGGTACATTATAATTAACCCCCCACCCATATCTAGTTTCATTATTCTTACTTTTTTAGACATTTCCCAGGATTCAATAAACTTTGTGTAGCCTTCACGTACATCCTACACAGAGTGTTACCATAGACACAATGTTGCTCATCACGCAGCATCTTGCAATGCATATTAATGAGCATGGCACACCTCAGCAAGATTTTGTGGCTCACAGTAGTATTGCTGGCTGCAAAATCTCTTAGGTGAATGCAGATAGCATCTCCATGTAAGGTTGCTGGCTGCAAAAGCTTGCAAGTGAATGTGGATAGCAATTCTGTGCAAGTCCAAGTAGCTCCATTGTGTGAATTTGCATGAAATGCCACAATGACCACCAGGACTACACATATCATACCTCTAAATTGTACCTCAGTATGAGAAACTTACCTCATTTAGGGTCTTAAAAAATTCAAGTTGCATGAAATTCTACATTGAGAGGGTTTGTCACACATCCAGTGTTATGAAATCTTTCACTGATATCCAGGGTAAATAGAAATCAATCACATTACTTCATTAGAAGATCTTTTACATAAGTAAAACCAGCACATTTTAACCATCATATAACCTTCCTTGTTTCAGATGTTAGTAAGCCATTAGTATATTTATCACATTTTTTCCCATTTGTTCTACATTATGTGGGCTACTGTTCCTTATTTTGGAGATGGAATGTTGAGAGCTATGACACAAATAGTACTGATTCTACTCAAGGATTGTATGACAGCACAGCATTTCCTTTTACCTTTCTTTAGTTTTCTTCATTTAAATATTTTTGTCCACTGCTTGCACAATGCCCTAAGTAGCTCAAACACTGGAAGCCGAGAACCTGGATTAAAAAAAATAGCAAAATAGGGGATGTCATGTAACTATTCTGTTGGCAGTGTATTGCTGCTATGTGGACTAGTATGGCCTTCACTTTTGCCTAAAACACATACACAAAGACCTGTACAGCCAATAAACCTGAAATCATATTGCTAACCAATGTTGCTCACCATTGTGTACTCCTGAGCACCATGTTTGCATAATGGTAAGCATCATGCAACATCTTCACTGTTCACACACTTAGTAAGTGTGTAATAACTGTAACTGGTGGAAAAACATCATGATACAAAACAGAATTGGTAGGAAAACCTCATTCTACTTTGGGCTTGATCTCTGGTAGTCATGGCTGGCATTTGTGGTGAGGGAGCACACTTCCAAGCTCAGAGGTGGGGTGTCCAGGAATCCAAAGTGTTTGTTGGATTGCTAGTTAAGCATTATGGGCCCTGGTTACTGCAGAGGGACTATTGAGGCTGAGAATACAAATCTGAAGCATGGAATAGTGTTGTCATGGCTTTAACCAGTGCTGCAGGTATCCCTCGCACTGTGATCAATGTTGATGCCATTTGGACAGCCTCCAGAGGAGGAAGAGAGATACCCTCAACCATTGGATAGGGCAATTTAGGACTAGAGACACCCCACAAATGTGTAAGCATCAATTACAGTGACTATTTGTAAGAGTTAAAAGCTGAATATAGTCAACACTGTTATTCATAATGGAATTCTATTCTGTTCTGTTTTTTCCACAGCTGCCATGGACAGAGCTTTGAATGTAAGGACCCATTCTGTGGGATTGGCAAGGATGTGAGAAGCATGTGGTATCTATGCATCAGAGCAATACACTTAGTGTAGCATCAAAAGTTAAATACAGCTTATTTGTTATCTAATACAGTTCCATAGAATTGAACATGCATATCTCAACTGTAAAAGAAACTATGCATGCCTTAGTCTGTAGCACAAAGCAACAATTCCATATTCTCAAACAACAGTGAGCATGCATCTCGCAACTGTAAAAGGAAAATATGCATGCTGTAGGACAAAATAACAATACAGTAATAGAGAGTAATCAGAGGTTGTGGATTCAAAACCCACACTTCCCAAATATACAGTACTGTTAAGTTTTTATCGTTATTGCAATGTAACGTCAGACCTCTATATCAGTGGCATAAATGGCCTGCTGTAAACTGTAATCAGTATAATGTGGACACGCATATGTGCAATCTATGCACACATCAAGGATTGCTTGCTGCATTCTGTACTATAATGTGCATCTGTTATGAACTGGGTAGTCTTAAAAGTAATAAATACATTTGTTAGGCGTTTGTAGTCTAAAAAGTAAATGTGACAAAATATAGTCAAATAATTGTATCAATGCTTTGTATGTCACATATGAAGTTACAAATGTTATTTCTTTTTTTTTCCTCTCACCCCAACACTTATCTTATCTTTTATTTTTTTCTTTTTGTTTTATTTTTGTTTTCCCCACAGCACAGCAATGTAGGCCTGTCCCACAGGATCCTCCTGCTCCTGCTCCACCAGCTACAGCACCCCAATCTATTGCCCCTGCACTACCTGGGCTGTCAGGTTGTTCAGCCTCACAGAATAAGCCAGTGAGTCCCTCCAGGAGCAGTGGTGGAGGTAGAAAATTTATCACCCACGCAGAACTACCAGGGTTGGGTCATAGGATTGAGCACCACACTGTTGGTACACACCTATGCCTGATGGAGTGCTTGCTCTCCATCCTTGTACAAAATACCAGGAGAAGATGCAGACATTGGGCACTGCAGCCATTGGTACATTGAGGTGAAAGAGATGACATTACAGTCCAGTGGGTGAGGACTCTATTATCACTGTCAACCAGCTTGATATCCATGGGTCCTCAATGGCCCCACCCTCACCTCAGCCATGGTGTTCAACCACCTCCCGTGTCCTTCACCATCCCTGCATCTTGTCTTGTATGTCCTGTCAGTCTGCTTCCTCGCCTACCCAATTTACCTGACCCAAACATACTTGCACCCCTTGCCCAACATTCATCTCTCTCTCTCTCTCTCTCTCTCTCTCTCTCTCTCTCTCTCAAAAAATGGGCACCTGTCCCACAAAAAATATAGCTCTCCATTTCACACATATGTCTTCTTGACACACTTGATTCAGTCCAGTTGGCTACACAACATGATTGTGTTGTGTCACCCCTCTCCCCAGAGGTGACAGTACAAAGTCAGGTAATATTCTGCACATATAAATAATTTTGTACTGTTGAAGACATGGAGAGCTATGGTTCTTTCCTACCTCACTCCTGCACATTCCTGCCCTGCTTTCACTTTTTTTTCCCCATTTGCTCCCCATTTCACCACTTTCCAATCTACCCCATTTCTTTTCTTTAAAGAATGATTGCACGATGGTGCACATTGCGCACCAACGTGCAGTAACAGTAAATGGCAGCAATATATGTAAATGTACTTGAAAGTATCATAGACATAAAAGTACTATCAGCACCTGTATTTGAACTCAGTACCCTCTACCTCCAACAACAATGCATTACCACCTGTCACCACACAGTCAGTTATGCAGCAGATGTATTTCATACAATCAGTAGTAAATGTCATGCAGTTTCTGAAAGATTTTCCTGTGGTCTTCCCCCTGCTTGCTCCACATTTGAATACAGTCCTAGCTTCACCATTTCTTTATTTTTTAAATCAATTTTTAAATATTGTCCCTAGTTTTGGGCCATCGTCCACCCCTTATATATGGCTTTGTTCAGATTTATAGCTCTAAGAGATTGAAAGTTAGGTTCACCCTGCTTGTTCCCCATTTCACCACAGACCTAGAGATTGAGAGCTAGGTTCAGCCTGATTGCTCTGCATTTCACCACAGTCCTATATTGCCCATTTATTTTCTTTAAAGCATTTTTGTGTGAAGGTGGATGACCTGCACCATCATGCAATAATGCTTTAAAGAGAACAAATTTTACTGTAGAACTACTTAAAATTACTCAATACAGCTGCATTCAAACTCAGCACCATGTGGATCCAAAAATGAAGTTATCACTGCATTAACACCTGCTTCCACACAGTCATTTAAGTAGCAAGTATCTTTTAGAGATCAATAGTAGCTGTTAAACTTTAGCAATCCCAAAGTGCATAGGCATATGAGATATACCTGTTTGCATGTAGGTAAGCACTGTGCAAACTCCAGCCTCATTTGTAAAGCTTGATAGTTGTTATGTAGTCTCTAAAATATACCTGATTCTTACCTGACTGTATGGCAGCAAGGTATTAATGCACTTAATGTAGTAATATATACATTTTATGGGCTCGATGGTACTGGATTCAAATACAGCTTTATCTAATACTTTTAACTGCTTTTTCATAACCTCTGCTGTGCATTGCTGGTTGATGCACACCACTGCACAATAATTCTTTAAAGAAAAGAAATGGGGTGTGAAAGAAGGCCAGGAATGGGCAGGAGGGAGTTATTATGAACCATAGCTATCCATATCTTCAACACTAAAAGGTAATCATATATGCAGCATATTATATGACTTTGTAATGTCACTTCCAGAGAGAGGGGTGACCACAACACAACCATGTGGTATAGCCAGTTGGACTAAATCAAGTGTGTCAATAAGATATATGTTTGAAATAGAGGGCTATGTATGGGTCTATTTTCTTTTTTCTTTTTTTTTTTGGGAACAGGTTCCCATTTTTTTTTTGGAGCAAGAGATTAATGTTGATAAAGGGACGTTGGTATGGTATGGGTCAGGTAAGTTGGGTAGATGAGGAAGCAGACCTACAGGACATATAAGTCAAGACACAGGGGTGGTGAAGGACACAAGACAATGGTGAACAACATGGCTAGGCTGAGGGTGGGGACATAGATGACCCATGGACATCAAGCTGTGTGACAGTGAGAATTGAGCCCTCATCTACTGGACTGTCAACACTGTCACCTCACTACACTGATGGCTGCAGTGCCTGACTTCTGCATCTCCTTCTTGTGTTATTAAGTACAATGATGTAGAGCAATGTCTCCATCCAACATAGGTGTTCACCAACAGTGTGGCACACAGTCCTATGCACCTACCTTGGCAGTACATCATGGGTGGTAAAATCACTCCCTCTGTCACTGCTCCCAGATGGAACCACTGGCCTATCCTGCAGGGAAGAACTACTTGAGGGCACATGTAGTGCAGGGCAGTACAGGGGGTGTTGCCAGGTTGTGTCCCAGAAGTGCTGGGCAGTGATGCTGTAGCCATTGGAGTGGGGCAGGAGAATCTTGTGGGACAGGCCTACCCTGCTGGGCTGTGGGGAAAAAATAAATAAAAAAAATTAAAAAAAGACAAGATAAGGGTTAGGGTGAGAGAGGGAAAAAAGGCATAACATTAGTAACTTCATGTGTGATGTACAATGCATTGATGCAATTACTGGGCTCTATTCTTTTAACTTTACTCTTAAGACTACCAACTCCTAAAAAATCCTCTTTTACTTTTAAGACTACCTAGCTCATAACAGTTATGCACTATACTACAGATTGCAGCAAGCAATCTTTGATCTGTGCATATATTGCACATATGCATGTCCACATTAGACTGATCACAGTTTACAGCAGGCCATTTGTGCCACTGGCATGGAGATCTGGATTTACATTGCAATACTGATGAAAATGTAACTGTATTGTATAGTTAAGAAGTGTGTTTTTTTTTTAACCCACAACCTCTGACTACTCTCTAATACTGTACTGTTGTTTTGGCCTACAGACTAATGCATGCATACTTTCTTTTTACACTTGAGAGATGAATGCTCAATTTGATACAGCTGTATTAAATACAAAAAAGTTGTCTTTAACTTTTAGTGCAGTAGCAGTACTGTTCTGATGGATAGATACTGCATGCTTCTCACATCCTTGCCAATCTCACAACATGGGTCCTCACATTCAAAGCTCTCTTAATGGCAGCTGTGGAAAAAAACAGAACAGAATACCATTATGAATACCAGTCTTGATTATATTCAGCTTTTAACTCTTAGAAATTAGTCAATGTAATTGATACTTACACATCTGTGGGGTGTCCCTAGTCCTAATTTCCCTGATACAGTGGTGAAGGGTATCCCTCTTCCTCCTCCAGAGGTTGTCATAATGATGTCAACATTGTTTACCAGTGCAGGGGATACCTGTAGCACTGGTCACTACCCTGGCAACACTATCCCATGCTTCAGATTTGTATTCTTAGACTGAATAGTCCCTCTGCAGTAACTGGGGCCCATGATGCTTAACTAAGAGTCCAACAAACATTTTGGACTTCTGGACACCCCACCTCTGAGCTCAGAAGTGTGCACCCTGCCCACAAACACCAGGCATGACTACCAGAAATCAAGCCCAATGTAGAATGAGGTTTTCCTACCAATTGCATTTTGTATCCTGATATTTGCAGCCAATTCCAGTTATTGCACACTTACTGGGTACATGCACTGTGTTTGAAATTGTTGTGAGATGCTTACCATCGTGCAAACATGGTGTTTAGGAGTACACAATGGTGAGCAACATTGGCTATCAATGCAATATCAGGTTTATTGGATGTGCAGGTCTTTTTGTATGTTTTAGGAAAAAGTGAAGGCCACACCAGTCCACATAGTAGCAATATACTGTCAATGGACTAGTTACATGACACCCTCTATTTACTTTTTTTTTTTTTTTTTTGTCCAGATTCTTCCCTTCCAATGTTTGCTCATTGCTAAACAGTGGCCAAAGAAAAACTTAAATGAAGAAAACTAGAAAATGGGAAAAGCAAATGCCATCCTGAGATGCAATCTTAAGTTCTGAATATCATGTCATGACCTGTGATGTGCTCCATATGTTAGAAAATCCTGTAAGAAATATGCTAGAAAGTAATTGCACACATTGCACTTTCTTACTTTTCAAACCTCACAAGAGAGGCAATCACACATGTTAGACATTGCCATATCCACAATCTTGAGCATTTGTCTGGACCACCTATGGGAATGTGCCTGTGCCTTCATGTTGGCCCTAAACAAACATTGAGTGGCACAGGAAGTGACATCTGCACCAGGTGGAGGAGGGACAGCAGGCCCTCTCCGAGCACTCATATAAATCCTCTTGCATGGCACCTTGCCCACACTTTGGCTATGGCCAGACTCAACAAGCAATGAAGCCACAGTAACCACACTTCCCTGATCAATGTCCTTGCCCTCCACCTGTCCAAGATCTGTGGGCTGAGTGGACTGAGTAGACGTAGGCATACTGGCATTGTCCATTGTGAATGCAGGGGATGGCTATATGTTGACCTCTGTTTCAGATTCAACATCTGCACCCCCCTTATTGTGCCTCAGTTTGGCTACTATCATCATCAGGCTCTGATGTTACACTGACATCAAGTAGCACAAGGACCACAGTTCCACTGTGAGAATCACCTGTGCTAAAAAAACAAGACACACAGGAATAGAGTGACACGGACACTACTATAGAGCAATATATGCCAACACAATAACAATGCTGCCACTATTACAGACAGTCCAGCAATACTCACAACACACCTGAGATCAAACTCACACACACTGCAATATTTGTTTAAATTGATCAGCAGTACTAACATCAAACAGTTTGGCTTACCAATTGCAGAAGGCAAGCTTTCATGGAGGCCTGGTGGTCCTGAAAGAATTTAAGCAAGAGATAAGGGCAACAGCATCACAATCAACTGCAACACAGGGGATAATACATTTGCCCCTTTATAGCTGCAATAAACAAGCTTTTAAACAAAAAATTTGGCTGACATCTCCAAGTTAAGCTTATAACAATAGCAATCTTCAATTCCCCCAACCAAATAAATACATGTGACACAGAATTAACTAATTCATTTAAATTCACTAAATATACAACAGAGAGTTTAGATATCAAGGCATACCTGGAAGCTCATCTTGGGATTTGGTAGTTATGTCCAACATGCTGGCTTCCACATACAGCACATGGTGGACTTCAGTTTCCTGTGAGCTTTGTGTGGTCCTTAAGTCAACTAGGAAATGCTCACTTGAGGTCAGTGGTTGTTCCC
This sequence comes from Protopterus annectens, assembly GCF_019279795.1. NCBI lineage: Eukaryota > Metazoa > Chordata > Ceratodontiformes > Protopteridae > Protopterus > Protopterus annectens. Next base: position 479,424,778 of record NC_056734.1, read on the forward strand.
TAAAAGGGCCTCCACCTGTAACCAAAAGGTGACAAACTACTGCAGCTTCTGTCCTTGCAGTGGTCATCATATCAGTGGCCCTGTAGTGCACCTGTTCATAGGTTCTGCCATGACCACCCACAGCATTCACATTGGCAACAATTTGTTACCATATATTTGCAGGAGGAAGGCACCTTGTTGCCATAAACCTCCAGTGACTGTATTGTTTTTGGCATCTGTAAAGGGTCTTAGATGTGGATACACACATCTCAATGCCATGATTGTAGATGGCCTCAAAGAAAATAGACATATAATACACATAAGTTTCACATAACTACAAAACATTGTTTACATATACAACATAAAAAGGTAGCCCTTCATTATTACCCACTCCTAAAACATAATAGTATAGGTGATGACATCAGCACAGTTTGCTGAGGCCAGAATAAGTGTCCCACATGCTGGTGTAAAAGGGTCTGGCCATTGTCAAGCAGCAGTTAACAAACACACATATAGTTGACTACAGTGAGAATAGAACCACTACCTCTCTAAATATAGAGACTATAGAATGCAGTACTTTACACAAGTACCACAGCTCAAGTTTGATACATAACAGCTGTTGAGTTATAATTTTTTTGTCTTTGAAATTAAAATTTATAGACAAAAAAATGGAGTAGCAATGGGAGCTGTGACGGAGCAAAGCTATGCTAATATTTTTATGACAAGCTGGGAAAAAGAGTATGTTTACAATTCTGAATTATTTAAGGATGTCATTTTTTATAAACATTTCATTAATGATATATATATATTTATGGAAAGGAAGTATGGAAAATTGACAATTTTTTATGTATTTAAATAATGTATCTGAATATATTAAGTTTGTTTTTCAGACTAGTTATGATGAAATACATTTTTAGATCTTGTAGTGTACAAATCTGCAAACAATATTAAGGTAAGGATATATAAAAAAGAATTGCATAGTAACAGTTATATAAATTATAACAGCATGCATAAAGCCATTTTCAAAAGGAATTAGTAAAAGGACAATTAATTAGGTTTTGTGAGTTGACAGAAGATGATAATTTTTTGAAAAAGAATGTTCAGTGTTAGAGAACAGATTTATTTCTAGGGGTCATGTGATGGATTTAGTGGAAAAGATGAAAGGGGAAGTTTTAGTCTCACATGCAAGAGGTTGACTGCTGGATAATGTACCATATAAAAGAAAGGTAACTAGGAGCAGTTTAGTTTAACTTGTGTTTTATCAAATTCAGTTGACAAAAAAGTATAAAACAGATTATTACCAATAATTGGGGGTTTCTCACCAATTTTGTACATTTAAGAGAGATTATAGGGGAGAAACCTGTTTTTGTTTTGGGAAAAGGGAAGAATTTAAAAGAACATTGTAAGTTTTGTCCATTTGTGTTAGAAGGCCAAAAAGTGAAAGAGGCTAGAGATTATAACATTAGATTGAGATGGGAGTATAATTGTAGATGTAGATTTGTGGTCTATGTTGCTGTATGTGATTTGTACTCTGCATTTTATATAGGCAGGACTTTGAGAGAGTTACAGAAAAGGATTTATGAGCACATGATAGCAGTAGTTACAAAGGATTTGAGTAATGGCTTAGCTAAGCATGCTGTGTTGAGGGATAATGGGTTGGTAATGTTAGTTTTCATTTTTCTGTTATATAACAAGTCTTCAATTATAATGAAAAGCTGTTGGCAGAAGATGATTTAGATTGGAAAAAATACTGTTGGCAGATTAGATTAAATACTTGTAATTTTTCTGGTTTAAATGAAAGAGAAAATTTTAAGGTAGTTTTGAAAAAGAAGGGGTTAAAGGATTAAGTTTTGCAAAGTCATGTGACTATTTTGAGTGGCATGTGACCATAATTGGATGTATTTAAATGGTTTGAAGTATAGTATAACTAGGTCTGATGAAGTTCCATGTTGGGATGAAAGCGCTTGCCAGTTACTGTTTTTATTTTTGTATTCATTAAAGTTGGACTGAATATTTTTTTATTTTTGAAACGTGTTACTTTAGCAACTTTCTAAGTTTATAAAAGTAATATTTAAAATATGTCCCTATTTTGGGGTATCTGTCCCCCCATTTTGTTGGTCATTGTCCAGATTTCTTGCACTAAGAGGTTGAGAGATATGCTCTTAGTCAAAGCAAGGGCATATTGAGCATGTCTACATCTGCTTACAGCCACAGCAGCTGGTGGCACCCCCTCTGAGACCTCCTTTGACTGTGACTGTGGTGACCTAGGCATTGGTGGGGGATGTGTGTTCCTGCCCTGTGTGCACTTTTAATGGGTGTCATCAGTCACAGTTCCAGAGCATAGCCAGCATCCCCCAGTAAATGGTCCTGTGGGATGGCACCCTAATAAACATCTGATACAGCTATGATGTGTACTAGATATGGGAGTCATGATAACTGCCAGGGTTGCAAGCACAGACATTCAAGATAATTCCATGGACATTGCACATGACTTGGCAGTTGATGGAGGGGTACCCCTTACAGTCAATGTAGATTCTACTCTGCTCACCAGGTGGTGCCTTAATGTGTACATGAATGCAGTCTATGGTACCCAGTACTTCAGAGTAGTGTGCTACCCAATAGAATGTTGCATATTTCTTACCCTGTCCTCAGAACTATAGGGAAAATGTATGTGCACAGTGGCATGTATGAGCATAGCATCCAGGAATTGGTGGAGGATCTTGGAAGTTGATGCCTGTGACACATGCTTCATGTCCCCAGCTGGTCTTTGAAAGGTACCTGTAGCTAATATTCTAAGCACTGCACATACCTTAGTTTCCACTTGGATGGGTTTCATTTAGTTGGCTCTGGCTCTGAGTTGAAGGTGGTAGATTCACAGAGTTTTTGTAAAGTGTCCCTGTCAACCTTGTAGCACTCTACAATCTGCAGGTCATGTAGCATCTGAAAAGTTACCCTGGGCCTGAACACTGTTTTCCTTCTCAGCCCAGGCCTATTGTCTCTAGTGCCAGCAGCATTGGCTTCAGCCTCTAGCACATATATATGGAGCAAAGCTGCAACAGCCTCAAGCATTGTATACCTTTAAAATGTACTTGTCTATAGTCTAATGGTATTGAAGTATTCAGGAAAAACCAGAACGGAAGCTACATGGATGCTTTATAATTTGATGAATAGTGCCACTGCGCTAAAAATCACTTGCTTATGCTGCAATTAGCACGTATGAAATAAGCCTGTTGCTTAACTGTGAATTAACTCCATTGCTGCTCATTGAATGATGATGATGTAATAGTAGGATTTGTTAGCAGTTGGATGCAAAAAAGCAGTTGCTAGTATTAATATAGGGACAAGCTTTACATCGACCACATTTAAAAGTCCCTTTCTTTAGTGTGTGCATTTTATTTTTCCTAGGGAAACCATCCTTCGTGCATAAAATCCTTTTTTAATTTTTCTCATTTTTGTAGGCAAAATGTGGTGTCTCTCCTACAATCTCTCTTATTTTGTCATTTTCAGTTAAGATGGGCCAATACCTACGAATAGTATCACATACAAATTAGGGAAACAAATGGGTATCCCTTTTTCAGGAAGAAGAATGCAATAAGTCAAGGTTTGTAATAAGTCAAGGTTTGAAGCCCAATAGAGGAAACACTGATTCTAGGAATACCTTGAAATGTTCATTAACTTATAGCTCAGAATCAAATTCTGCTATTACTCTAGTTTATCTTGCTACCTGCCGAGATTGTACAGCTTTTTATGTAGGCAAGATCAACCAGCTTTTTAAGACCAGAATCATGCAGCATTTATGAGATATATCAAATGGTGAGGAGAAAAACACATTGGCAAATCATGTTATATTATCTCCTGGTCACTCTTTCAGTTTTATGGTTCTGGATGCTCTGGAATCGAACATTCGTGGGGGTGATTTGAGAAATCTTACAGAGGTACGTGAGACAGAATGGATCATAAATCTTAGAGCAGACAAATACCCAGGAATTAATAATATAGTACCACTGAAACCACTTTTGAAAAATAGACATCTGTTTGTAGTATAAATATGTCGTGACATCGTGTACCTACTTTTATTTGGTTGGATGATCAGCTGTCCCCTTATGTTTGATACAGAAAGGTAATCAAAACAGGGACTGAATTTGAGATGTCAAGTGCAAGGGACTTGGTTTAAGTAAAAGATGCTTGTGCTCATGTCATGTATACCTCGTTTTCTTTTTAGTTCTCTATTTAAGGGTGTACCACCCACCAATGAATGATATTTCTTAATGAAAGGATCAAGGAATTTTAGCTACTGCCTATGGTTTTCAATTGGCTGAAAGAGGAGGTGTGTCTCTATGTGTACCATTGGAAGGCAACTCATACAGGAACTTGACTTAAGCTGTTGACTGGACGAGAATCCATTTTAAACTAGTGAATGGAGCTCTTGGTATAGATCTGATGAAGGCTGAAAAGCTGAAAGCGCTTATCTACAGTTGAGCTCTGTTTCATGTTCACATTTTAGTTTGTCCTCCTTTATTAAAAGTTTTGTAATTTTATTTGATTTTTATCAAATTTTTTGGCATTTCATTGTGGTCTGCTCCTGGATTTTTTACACAGTTTTACTTTTTTCCTCACGAGCGACCTTCAGCAGTGTTTGGGGATTATGTTTCTTCATCCCTACATGGTTACATTTTTTTACAATTCAGCAACTTTAATGAGTTTAGACCTCATTTGCATCTTCACCCTGTTGAAAGCCCTGAATCTACATGGTTGGTAACCATGTAAACAGGGAAACTGAAGTGGAGCCCAATGTTGTAAGCACAAGGGAGGGTATTACTTTGCTATATATCTGCAGAGAGGAATACAGTTTTTGATAAAATTTGACTGTATTCAGACCGCTACATACTACTTATGCTTACATGACAGTATGAATAGTCTGTTTCATAGAGTTTACACTTTTAGCTGTCTACATTACTTATGAATATATTCTTCATTTGGGGGTGGGTGAGAGAAGCTGCATAGCACTTATAAAAGGAATGTTACTATTGTTACTCTACTTTTGTAGCATTCACCCTGTCTAATAATGTAATAATGTGTCTGTCGTTACATGTTCAGGTCAGATCTGTACAAATCTAATACATTTTACTTGCTCTTGCTTCCATGTAGACTCCTTTCCATGTCTGTATTCAAAATGTTTTTGAATACATGGGCAACACGAACATGGAGTTTACACGATTGCTTTATAGCTTGTTGAATTGCTCCTTCATGTTGGTTTGCTTCATTAGCATACACTTCAGTTACTTATGCTGTAATTAGCATGCCACAGAATTTACAATGTTTGTGAGTTAGTCTGCACTGCTACACAAGGTTTATTGAATCTGAAAGTTTTTATAAGTTTTTATTGAGTTTTCATGTAAAATACACTTTACAAATATATATTTAAACATCTAAACATAAATAAATGAAAACTATATACAAGGTCCATAACAGATGCAATTGCATAGCCATACTTACATTTTGTCCAGAAGTTTTTCATGTTTTGGCCAAGACAATTGTTGATGTGTAACATCTGATGTTTTTGAGAAAGCAGTTTGTGATTCCCTATTACAGATAATTTTAGCTAATGAAAGAAAATCTGTAAGCAAAAGGATTTTTTTTTTTACATTTCCAATTTAAAGTGATAATTTTCCTTCCAATTGCAAGGGGAGACCAGAGAAGATGTACTTGTGCTCTTGGGATAGTAACTTCTATTGATGCATTGAATAACAACAAGGAATCTGATAATTCACATTTGTCCAACCACAATGCTTTAGTAAAATTCCTAAAGTCAGACCAAAATGGGGTTATCATTTTACATTCAAGGAACATACATACCCAGTCTGCATCTAATATTTCATCACATTTACAACAATTAGTAGTGTAATTTTTGCTATTAAGGCAATTTTATGTGGGGTAAGAAAGTTCCTATGTATAACCTTTCATGTAAAGATTTTCCAGAAAGGAGAAGATGTGGTATTGTTGATTGACTTAAATATTAGAGCTTTCTCATGCTCTGAGAAACTGCTTTTATTTAACTTTATTGAATACTTCCATAAGGAATCATCAGAGACTTAGACAATGATATACTGTTGTTATTGCTCAAAGTGTTTATTTCACAAAAGAGAGTAAATGTTTTAGGAAGTAGTCTTGTATTTGAATTTTGACATAATTTAAACTCATTAGCAATATATTCTCTGAATATTTGTATATTTAGCCAATTATTATGATTTATCTTATATCTAGCTATAAGAAAATTTGACTTGTGTATATTATTATTGTTTAGAAATTGTTGCCAAAACTTTAACCCATTCTCTTTCATATCTTTTATTTTATTCATATTAAATGAGTCGAGACATCGTTTAATGAAAGCAATGGGGAACATTAAAAATAATAGATTCTTTATAATATAGTTGGTATGCATCATTTTCTTAAAGTTATTCAAAATATAATTAATGAAAGGAGTAAAATTAACATTGTTATTAATGTTATAAACAAAATCTTTTACAACAAAGAATATGTTGTTAGTTTCTGAAAAAAAGATAATTATCCATTGCTGTATTGTTGTTGGAAAGTAAAATGGCCTTATGTATGTTTTTCCAGTTAGAAATGTAATTAGAATTTAACCACTGACTCATTAAATTAAGGATGGCCGATTTTGCATATAACTCAAGATTTGAAAAAGCTATTCCTCCATCGTCCTAACTTTTGCAGTGTAATGTGTAGCCTATTCTCGGTTTTTGAGGATACCATAAAAATTTTACCAACAAGGAGTTTAATTTATTTATTATTTTTTTTGCTGAAGAGGCAATTAGGGTCTGTAAAAAGAATAAGATTTTTTGCAGTATAGTCATCTTTATCAATGATAGCCTTTCTTCCATAGTGAAAAACATTTTATTCCAATTGTCTAAATATTTTTGATAGTATCAGGTAAATTCTTACAATTTATTTTTATGGATTCATTCCAGTTAGACTTTATGATCATACCTAAGTATTTGAATTTATCATTTACCTAATTAAATTTATGTTTTTCTAAAACAGTACTTATTTTTTTAATAAAGTTTCACTTTTGTTATGATTTAAACTCAAGCATATCTCTTCAAAAACTTGCAAATGTTTTATGTTCTCTTTTAATATGATCTACAGAGGAGTCTATATCCCCAATTGTTAACAAAATATCATCAGCCAAAAGTTGAATTTTGGAACAATAATTTGATTTAACAAAAAAACTATTTATATCGGGATTTGTTCTTATGTAGTTAGCGAAAGGTTCTATCAACAGGGCAAAAAATAAGGGTGACAATGGAAAACCTCATTTTGTACCTTTCAATATTTTAAAGGACCTGAAAGAAATGTACCAATTTTAATGTATGCTATTGAATTTTCATATACTCTGCTTATTAATTCTATAAAATCAGGGGAGAAATTGTATTATTCGAGTACTTTGAATAAATATGACCAACTTATAGAATTGAATTCTTTGTCTAAATCTAAGACTTTCCTATTTAAGATGAAACCTGTCTGATCATCCTCTATTAGATTTGGCATCAATTGATTTAATCACTTTGCAAGAATTGACATGAAGATTTTGTAATCAACATTCAATAGAGAAATGGGATGATAAGCAGAAACTAGTTTGGTATTTTTGTCTTGTTTTAAAATGAGGGAGATCATAGCATATTTCTATGAGTGAAAATTGTTTACATTATTTCTGAATTCTTCAAATGCTTCTGCTAATATCTTTAAAATATTATCTGGAAATATATATATATATATATATATATATATATATATATATATATATATATATATATATATATATATAAACACAAAAATGCCAGTGATACCAAAGAGCCAACTTCACAAAACACCAAAACTTGAATCATCACTTTTTTAAATAAAATACACAGATGTCTTAGTGCATCGGCATACAGCCTTTACAGAGTAAAAATTCAACAGAACATACAAACAGCCTTATATAGAAATTCAGTAATTGTCATTAATTATAATAAACTGAATAATTGCATACAACTGCAACTAAATAAAAATATTCCAACTATATTCTGAATTCAAACCCCTGGGAACCAGGATATCATACTTTAAAATAAAAACTGTTTCTTTATATAACATTTTTTTCTTTATATTTTGACTATCATATAAACCACATTTAACTTGGTTTAAAAAGTGGCTTCTAAGCCACTTTCATCCCCTGATGAGAATCTAAAAAATGTCAAGCAATTGGACTCTCTAGTCTCTCATTCTGAATGTCTCTCAGATGTTCCTGTAAATGAGTTGTAAATGCTCGCTTACTCTCCCCCACATAAAATTTGCCACAAAGGCATTTTATAGCATATACAACTCTCACTGAATCACAGCTATACACATGTTTGGCTTCATATTTTATACCATTTATACATGGAAAATAAGGTACTATATACTTGCAGCTACAACATCTACCACATGATTGTGTCTCTATGGAGGGAAGTGTATTTATAACATATCTGTTTATAGTCATCTATCTGGAAAAACGCATTTTCCATGTATAATCATATCTCCAATAGTTCCCCCTCTTTTAAATGAGATACTTGGCAATCTAGGTAACAGATTTTGAAAATCTATATGTCTAACCAAATAATCCCAGTAATATTTTACAACTTTAATCACTGTATCACTAAATGGGCTATATGTAGTAATAAAATACATCTTGTCAACCCCACCGTGTCTTCTATTCTCACATTTTTGATTATTATTACTCACACTATATTTTTTCTTCTGTATATCCAAGTTCATAATCTCTGTTACATTTTTCTCAAGAATATTTAAATCATAGCCCCTTTTCCGGAACATATTCTTGCTATTTGACATCTCTTGAATAAATTCAGAATCTACATTGCACAATCTTCTCATTCTTAGAAATTCCCCCATATGGCAAAGCTGGAGTGGTATGACTTGGATGGCAACTACACCCATTCAAGTATTGATTGCCATCCATAAATTTCTTATGTACTCTGGTATATATTGGATATCCTTCCAAGCCTTCCAGCATAATATGTTGAAAGGTTACTTTATGTATTACTTTTAGATCACTAAATGGTAAATTAAACCTATTCTGTTGTAAATAATCAATAAACTCTACTACATAATCAAAACCATCTTGACATAAAAAAATTAAATCATCAATAAATCGAAAATAACCAACTACATATTTTCTAAAAAAATCTGAAACATAAATATGTTCAAACTCAAAATAACCCATAACTAAATTGGCATACATGGGGGCAGAAGGAGCCCCCATTGCCATACCTGATAATTGTTAGTACAATTTAGCATTAAATTCAAAATAATTATTGGTCAAACAAAAATAAATTAAGTCTATAATATATACTGAAGCTGGACTATCCCCCAAGAAATGTGCAAGGGCTTCTAAGCCAAATGTACGTTGTACATTCGTATACAAACTTACTACATCTACTGTGATCCAGTACATACCTTTTTTCCATGTCACATTTGAAATTCTCTCCAAAAAATTAAATGTGTCTTTCACATAGGACTCTAATTTAGTCACATAAGGGACCAGATAGCTATGTAAAAAGCCCCCCATATTATGTGTAAAGCACTTACAAGCTGATATGATGGGCCATCTCAGGGGATTTTCAATGTTCTTATGAACTTTAGGGAGACAATAGAAATAAGCCATGTCACAAGAACTAGTATTAAATTTCCTATCTCTATCTTCTTTCGAAAAATAGTCTAGTCTGAAGCCATTCTGTACCAATTCATCAAACTCCTTCATAGCACAATGGTACTTCATAACATCAACATTCTTATAAACTTGTGAATTATCTAAATGCTGTTAACACATTTTCAAATATTGATTGACATTCATTATTGCAAGCTTATTCCCCTTATCTGAGGGCTTAAAGACTATATCACATTTATTACTCAGTGCCACCAATGCTTGCCATTCATTCTTTGTTAAATTATACTCAATTTCATGCATATTCTTAAAATATTGACTATATTCCCTTTCAATGCCATAGTTCAACATAGATACAAATTGTTGTACTACTGCATTATTAAAAGGTGGAATTAAATCACTTTTATAATCTATATGCGAAGTATTAAATAAACAAATCAGACACACACAAATATAAACTTTCATTACTTACATCTTCATCTATTTCTATACTCTCAGAATCATTAGTGGAAACATTTTAGAAAAATATAATTTTAAATAAATCTTTCTAACCAGTCTAAAAACATATCCTTTTAACAAATATAAATGTGGCACTACTGTGGGAACAAATTTAATACCACAGTTTAACACTTACTTTTCTGCCAGTGTTAATTCATAACCAGATAAATTTATTACATATTCAGTAGTGAAAACAGAAACAGCAGCAACATTTTCAATACCATTTTCCCCGTTTATTGTATTTAACACTGGCCTCCTTCCTTTGTCCATTATAAAAGTAATTTTGTTGCCATTTTTTTATAATTATTGGTTCTCCCCTCACCTGAAGGAAAAATCCATTATAATTGTTCTGGGTTTTGTACTACAGGGAGATTAGGAAAATCTTCTTCTTCTTCCCACTCAGTAGATGTATAGCTGCCTTCTGATGAGTATCTGGGTACGGCCTTCTTCCTGCTGCCTTTGAAAGCTCACATGACATTGAACTGCTTTATGATTGGCTCCTTTATCAAAGGCATGCGTGGCTTCATAATCTTTAAGGTCTCTCTGCATTTTCTGGAAATAGTTTATATATTTCTGGTATTAACCCATCTAGGCCTGGAGCATTGTTATTTTTGAAATTTGGATTCATTCATTTAGTTCCTTTATCGAAATTGATTTAAATAATTTAGCATTGTGCTCTTTTGTTAATTTTTGTTTATGTTCACTTTTAAGTATTTATCTCTTGAAACTTCACTACTTGCATTTGCATTCATTTTGTTAATTGCTTCATGGTGTGTCCTAAAGATCTCTAAAATGTCTTTTAGATCTGTCACACACTTAGGTGTATTTCCAGAATTATCTATAACCTTTTTAATGTGCTTAACATTTATAAGACCTTTTGATTTGACTGATAATCTATGCATATTTTTAGGGTTTATTGAATATGATTGTAATTTAACTCTCTCTAAATGTATTGCAACTTTATGATTCAAAATTTCAACATATGTTAAATTTAGTTGTTTCAGCTCCAAGTTTGTGCTTATGTCATTGGTATTCAGGTGACTTTTTACTGAATCAATTTTTGTTTGTAAATTTAGTAGTTCTTTTTCCCATTCCTTTCTTTTATTTAAGTATCAACTTTTAATTTTACCAAATAAGTAAGATTTTAACTTGTTCCATAAGATAACTGTAGAGGTCACATTATTATCATTAAGGTCAAGAAATTAATTTAATTATTTTTAAAAATTTTTAAATCCAATTTTGAAACCATTTATTTTAATGATATAGCCTGGTATTCTCTGCCAAAAGATTAGATCACTGGGCTTGAGGCTAACTTGAAAGATAATAGCACTGTAAAAGGAAAATGGACAAGAGCTTATTAAGAGCTCTTGTATTTTTAAAAATAAATTGTCAGTGACAAATACTTTGTCAGTAGTTGTTTGTGTACCAAATCTATATGAGTAGTGTGTGTATTCCAGGGATTTCGATTCTTTAATTTCATAACTGTCTCTCAAATTTGATGAAGTAATAAAATTGTTTAATTTTTTGGATGAAGCAGACATTAAAAAATTTCCAACTTGCATAAACAATATCACCTTTGGACAAAACTGAAATTAGTTCAAGGTATTTACTTGCCGTTTTAGCACCAGCACCAGGTATCCAGTACATATTTGCCAATGTGATATGTTTTTTGTTTATCTCTAAAATTACTAGGCTTAGCATTCCTTTTTTATCTGAATATGAATCATTTTGAGTATAGGTAAAATTTTCTTCCATAAGATCATAGTACCTCTTCTCTTGGTCTGATAATGTGACTCTACAAGTATTGAGTAACCATTAAAAGGCATTCTAAGTTCTTTTCTATTAAAATGTGTTTCATATAAAAAGCAATATCTACTTTATTTGATTTTAAATATTTAATTAAACTTTCTCTCTTTATAGAGTTATTAAGACAGTTTACATTTAGTGATACACATTTATAAGTAGACATTTTTAAGAATACATTTGAATACTCTAGATTCTGCTATGGACACATAACATGAACTAAAAGTAATTAACATGAGTTTGAAACTATATACAACCCTAAACATGGAATACTTAATTCCAGGTTTGATGAATACATAATCAAAACCACCCTCAACCATCATTAAATCTCTAAGCTACACCTTTCTAGTGATACTGCCTTTGATCAACTAAAATAACAGATTTGGATTATAAAAAGCAACCCTCCAAAATTATCTTAAACTGTAGCATTCATAGATTTATAACAATGCCTAATTGAATGTCTATAGATTCACAGGCAAATAAGTATGAATGTAAATTATGATAGTAATATAATGTAACTTATGATCTAAACTTAATCTAAATCCATTAACTACAACAAACATTTCAATTATTCTAATAAACATGTAAGTCTATGAGATTATTAAGCAATGGTCATCAAATCCCAATAACAGTGAGAGTGTACCTCCAAAAATATTAAAAATAAAGCTTCAATAGTTCAGAGAAGTTATGTTTAACAAAGTTAAACAAATGAATCTATGCATCTATATCTAATGATGCATAGGAGATATACAAATTAAACTATATCTAAAAAATAAATACAAATAGTCAGTATCTTGCTTTCAAGACAATATTGAAGACTATATGAATTTAAATTCCCCTCTTGAATTATTATCCAGTGATGTTGCTTTAGATTTTACTAGGGTATAAATAATAACACATCCATCCAATCTCCTAGTTCTGCATTTATTTTACCTTTCTATTGCTTCATCTTAATAGCTCTAAGCAGTGCTAACAACTTCTTGACCTTGAATAACTAATAGTCCCTCTTCAACCCACAGAAATAAACAAAAATGAATAATATAAACTTTGTGTTTAAACAGCCAACCTATCTATTCACTAATATAATTTACCTGGCATTAACAATAAAAAAACACCCATATATTTATATGTACCTCTATGTATGGTAGCAGTATTAATTAACTAATCTAATTCTTAAAGTAATTATCTGCCTATCAAGACTGCAAAACATTGAGAAATCAATGAAACAATATATAGTATTTGTTGTGTAAGTGTCTTAGTCATTCTGGCTGCTCTTACTTCCCTTTCCTTATGTGTAAACATATTCTGTCACTACTTGTCAGTTTTATCCGTAGGACTGATATCACCATTACAATGGAGCTAATCATAATATTAATAGCAACATCTACCACCAAAGTATTGTCTCACTGAATAACTGCTTCATCTGAGTTATAAAACATATAATCAATGATTTGTTAACTACCATTGTAGCAGAGATCATGCTATGTGCAATTGGTAAATACTGCAATAAGAGTCTAATGACATTTGCTGATCCAGCTCCATGTGAGAATGAAAAAAGAAAAACAATATTTCTGTATGTTACACAATGCACAGACATAAACCAATATTTGAATATCCATTAAAACAAAAAGAATAATATGCTTTCGCCTTTCCCTGAATTTCCCCCCTACATATACACAATGACAGCTATTCTCATAACTCTTCAAAACAGATATTACACTTCAACAAATTATTTAAAATTTATGATTGCAAATTTCCTGTGTTTCTTTCTCTTAGTAAAAATATGTAAAATATAGTTAGTAAGTAGCCACAGTAATCTAGCATTGTAGCAGGAAATTTTTACTGCCTTTTTGGCAAAATTAATTCATAACTATGGCTTGGTAATGCATAGTACAATATGTATGCCCTTATGTTATAATCAGGGAGAGAATGCCATGCTATATTTATTAAATTCAACTTATTATTGCTGTAATTATGTGAAGCAATCTAAATAATTGAGATATGAGAGCCAAACTAAATTTTCACACAATAAATGAGACCAAAACCCTGTATCCTGGTATTTGGCCTTGACTGTTGTGCTTAAAAATGATGCTCTCCTCTTTCTTAAATAATATATAAATCAAAACCATTAAAAAGAACATATATGATAAAGCAAACTTGAATAAGCATGTACTGTAAAGCTTCCATCTTAAGAAGTTGCATATTTGCTTCCAAAATACTTACAGATTACATGTATGTCTACAAACCGAGAGTCTAACTATCTTCTTATTTGGGAGTGACACTACAGAGATTTCTTCCATTATTGTCAGTATATTTGCTCATCAGATCCTGATGAGAGTTCAAAGGTCATGCTGCCACTCTGCCGTTTCAACAACATTCAAAGATGTTTGTTGCCTGCACTCGTGAATTCAAATAATTGAATCTTTTTAGAGTTCTGGCAGCAAAACCAAGATATACAGGCAAGTTGAACAATTGATCATGCATGGAGTGCCGTGGAACACTCAACCACCAGGGAAGAAAGTAAAACAAAATTATAAAATGCTTCAACCATGTTTGTTTATTATTATTGCAAGAAAAAGCCAAATACCCTTCTCGCCACCTTCCACTTACCCAACAAACCAAGGCACATCTCTTTTCTAATTGCCAACATGTGGACCCATAAACAAAACATATTTTATTAAATATACATTGTAATTACATAGGAAATGGCTTAAAGAATAGGAAGCAAATCTCCCAATGATTGGCAAACCTCACAGCTATACCAGATCTTTATGAAATCATATGTACGGACATCCAAACATCAACAACCACAAAATCATCCTCCAAAGTTTTAGTTCATCAAAGAATTGCACACTACTACAACTTAACAGCACTCCTGACTAAAAACACCATAAAGTAAGCGACATAAAACATCCATTTCCCACCAAAGTCCCAAATCAATTTGAAAATAGGGGAATGAGGAACAGAAGGCTCATTATTGGTATAAATATGCATACTTTTCAAATAAGCAGTGTATAATAAAATATAGATAGCAAATCTTCACACCCAGTCCCTATTTCTTGGAAGGTTACAACCTATTTCCCATAAACAATATTTTAACCAGATACTGTTTTAAATTAAATTATAGTGACATATAATTTCAGTATAACACAGAAATGGGAGAGGGGAGAGAAGAGGGGGCATACAGTAGACAGAAAATTGATAAATTAATCTAAGACAAAGAAGAAAAAGAGAAATAAGTAGAGGAAAAAAAAAAAATATATATATATATATATATATATATATATATATATATATATATAAATTTGGAATTGTGTACCTTAAAGTAGTATTCATCTCCTGTGGATTGAAGAGATTGCTCATGACAGAAATTCATGTATATGAAAAATGTTCAGACTACTTGCCCTTTTTTGCTTGTTTTGTCACTGGTATTTAATATACCATTAACAGCTTGTCTTTTCAGGCTGGATAAAGAAAGGTCTATGTCTTCAACTTTGTCTAGCAGGTTGTTTTTTTTAACAGATTCAGTTGCCTCTTCAATGTTGTTAAAAACATTTTGTCCATCAGGAAGAGTAGTCATGAATCTGGCATTAAATAAGATCTGTGCTCCAATATCGGCTTTTTTTTTTGGTTCTTGAGAAGGGAACACATGCTTTTCTCTTAGTAATTACAGTAGATGCTTAGTCATTATCAAACTTAATGTTCTTCCCATTAGTTCCCATTAGCCTGTACTGCATTTCTCGACCAAGCAGTTCTCAGTATTAAGTCCTTGTCTTGTTTTTTCATAATAATAGATCTCACCAATGATGGATCTTTTGAGAGGGATAGATTTGATAAGGACCTATGAGCTCTCTCGATTCCAAGTGATAAGGATTCAGGCAGATTTAACACCTTAGGGAGCCAGTCATTTAAAAACTGAATCATATTATTTCCTTCCATTTTTTTCTGGGACTCCATATATTCTAATATTGTTCCTTCCTGATCTACATGCCAGGTCTTCCACTTTTCCTACTAAGGAATTGTTTTGTTTTAATAGGAAATCTATCTGGCTTTCATTTTCTGTTTGTCTTCCATCTATGTCATTGACAGATTCTTCTATTGCTGCTATTTGATCAGAATGTTTTGTAATTATTTCCTTCAATATATCAATCTGTTTCTTACTTTCTTTTTTCATATTCTCCATAATTTTTTCCAAGTTATCCATTTTCATGGAAAGTTCTTGTATATTGGCAATAATTGTTTGCAATTCCTTCTTCATGGAATTGTCCTGAAGAGAAGCCTTTGAATGACTCATATCTATTCCAGTCTGTAACAAGCTGTAAAATGTCTGACAGGAATTTTCTCAAGAAAAAAGTACTAGAACTGAACATTCTTCCCAATAACTTTTCTACAGTATTAAGACAAGTAACAATGAGAAAATTCTTCAATGTTTTTTATGTTAAAGTGATAAAATCCTGTCAGAAACAATCTTTTAAGTCAGAGCATCAAATATGTGCTATTATCTACTTGGCATCTTGGCCACAACCCCCTAATCTAAAACTTTTCACAACGCTATGCACACATAGTGAAAAATGACTGTGTAGGCTTTATTGAATCCCCCCATTAACTCTTTCAGCATCCCCTGTTCCTCTCTAGTAAGATTCTAATTAACACTCCTAGCTGATTTACTTCCCAATGAGTGCTTAATATGCAACTTGCACGTATATTTAAATGTTTATAAAACCGGATGTAGTGGAGGGTTGAAAATACTATGCATTTTATGCCAGCTGTTATAGATGCATTATCATGAGATACATGCACAGATTTAATTTCCTCATAAATAGTTTCATTTCCAAAATATTGTCAACAATATTGGTTCTAGTAGCTGGTACAAATGTAAAACCTTTAGAAAATAAATCAACATGTTTAGTGTAATCCTTGCAAGAACTAAAATTAAAAACTTTAAAGTTACCCAAGGTATTAGTTACAGTCACACACATCTGGTTGCAATCAATACACTGTTCCATATTGTCTGAGCTAACACTCATTGCTTCCAACTGTTCCTCTTCCATGTAGGATTTCACCAAGACAATCTGGTAAAGAAGATTTAGGTTAGACAGGACGAAATGAGGGCATCCAGCAAAGATGTGGATGGATTGTGTGACAGAAGATCTGCAACTGTCAGATATGAATATTCTTGCTTCTATCCTCACTAACATAATTAAGCAACCTTTACCTTTAACCAGAAACTGACAGCAAAAACAAATACTGCAAATAAAAAACTTCACACCAAAAACAACTGGTGCTTTAAAGTGGAATAAAATACAGGTGACCATGCTGATAAAATTAAACTTGTAAAAAAAGGTCATTATACTTTAGTTAAGCACTTTTGTCCATTTTCAAAATAGACTTCATAAGAGCTAAATACAGCATACACAACACATATTAAATCACCATGCACGCTTTATCAAGTGGCCAATCACTTGGCTTAATAATATCACTTGTTTTACATCCAGATCAGCAAAATGAAACTAGAAACTCCAAGACAAAGTCCATGGCAGCAGATACAGGACAGCAACCACATTGTTTAACTCAAAGAGCACTTTATTTGCGGAAAAATAGTAAAATAATGAAATAAGTTGATAAAATAAGTTGAATAGCAGCAATAAATCAACAATAAATCAAGCACTTTCATCTCTGTTCATTCAGAGGTTTTTTCAAGATAAAGCACACAGTCAACAGTCCCTTTTTAAAATAGTAAAAGACAACCCCCTAATTACTCTCCACCAATAAGTTACATCCATCAATTAGAAAGTATAGAAGCTGTATAAATGATAAATAACACTCTCATTGTAAACTCTATCTCTATCTTTTCTTGGGGGGGGGGTCATAGAAAATGTGGTTCTCAAACTACTTTTGTAAACTATATTAAAATGCTATATCTGAATTCCTCTATGTATCTGTCATAAGGTAAACATATCCCTAAGCCCATCTATATAAATAATGGAGACAAAGTTGTCCTCTCTTGCCTTAATTGTTTTGCCTGTATATTGAACCACTGTGTTTCATGTTAGTCCATAATTCATATTATAATATACTGCCTTGTTTTGTCTACAAAATCCCAATAACAGCATTTGTGGATGATGTAAACATTTACTTATCTTGTCCTAACACAGATCTCCCAAAAATTATAAATACTATGCAATCCTTTTCAATTACCTCTAATTAAAAGTTAAATCTAAATAAACTATCATTTTTTTCTTCTTGGTTAATTCATGTTATAATTTATTGAATTTTGATTTGTTATAAAGTATAAAGACAAAACAATCCTGTTCCAATCCTGTTCCTACATTGGAGTAAGAGTAACATTTGTTCAGTATTATAATGCCACTCTAAAGGATAAAATCATGAATTGGTGGTCAAATATTCAAAATATTTTACAAAGATGGTCTAATACGCATTTTTCTTTTCTTTCAAAAGTAGCAATAATTAAAGAAAAGGACCAGGCTAGTGTTCACGTATAGTAAATAATTTGAAATGGATGTCCATTGAATGCATAGGATAACAGTAGTATAGAAAAAAAACAATAACATATTACAGTTGTGTGTTAATAAAAATAAGACAAGAAACAGGGTCTGGTATTAAATGGATCTTCATTTAAATGAAGCATAGGATTATTGTGTATTTGTACATACCAACAAGTATTGAATTGTGTGGGCTGTTAGAATCAGTAGTGTAGTCCTTCTATTTCTACAGTCCAGTGCTGTATACCTGTGGGGTCCATTTTCCTCCAATTTTGACTTTCTGGGAGGCTGCAACACATTGGAGAAAGGCATCAGTGGGACAAAGTCCAACCTACCTGATTATCTAATGTTTCAACCCATGTGTTTTTTTCACATAAGTACAGATTAAGTGATTACTGTAAACTACATACTTCTTGGTGTTCAAAGCATAATGCTAGATTCTCTCACCCTTCAGTATAGTTTGACCAAAAAAAACAGTGAAATAAGGCCTGCATTGATATAAACTTGATAGAATGGTGAAAATCTGTTGTATTTTTACATGAAATGGACTTCAAACAATTATGTTCAGAGAGCTGTGTGTCTCTTTTGAAGCAACCTTAATTTTAGACCATAATCCTTGGCACAAGGTAGTATAGTAATGCTACAAATATCTTTAATCAGGAAACATATTTATTACATTGTTACTCTCTCACTGCAGAGAGTAGGGCTTACTCTTCTTATCCTTTTTATAAAAGTACTTGCAAGTTAGCATTAATGTGTTCATGCAAAAATACTCATAAACTTAAGAGGTTATGGGTTGGTATAATGGTTAAGGTGTTTACCTTACAGTCACAAAGTACAGAGTTTAAATCTTACCTTTGAAAGGGAAATTAGCTAAGCTTAAAATGCCCCATGAGAGCAACTAACCTAGTGCTCATCTATGAACTTAATTTTAAATATATACAATTTTATATATATATATATATATATATATATATATATATATATATATATATATATATAATAAAATAAAGGAAATGCAGACAAAGAAAAAATATAGAAGCTAAGTATTCTTTGTAGTGAGAAGAAGGGAAGCAAAGCATCCCAATTCTCTAATAAGAGGGCCATGACTCCCACACCTGACCATTATTATTTTTTTATTTGTATTATTTTTATTTATCTTTTGTTTAATGGATTATTCCCCTGTCTTAATGTCCACTTTTCACTGGGGACCAACGTGGTATTTATATTACTCAGTGAGATTTGACCAGAGCATGAGGTAACTTCCTCAAATCTTTTCAGTAGGTGTTGCACTTCCACCTGGGCTGACAGTGCAAGCAGATGCAACACTAGTTTCATGTCTCATCCTTAGGAAGAATATTCTAACTACAAGAACACATTTGCCACTGATGTAAATCTGATGGCCAAAGCAGCTAAAAATGGTTTGTTGGATGTTTCTATACATGTGTCACCAGGATCATCAGTTTTGCGTTTGTTACAAATATTACTGGATATTATTGGAGACATACACAGGTCATTGAGCTTATTGGTTCAAAAGAATGTCACTTCCCTGGGTCAGAAGGAATGAGTTTTCTAGTTCTGAAAATGACTGTGTTACTGTTATTAAATCTAATTATCCATTAATTTGATCCCCTGAAAGAAATATTAGTTCGGATTTCAAAGATATAGCCTCTGTTTTAAAATTATACGTTGACCTCTTTTGAACTTTTGATCAATCAGCAAACAATAGCAATTATAAAGTAGAAGTAAGTGTGGTGAGTTGGGGAAAATGCTGAAAAAATACAGAGGCCTAAATATAGAAAATAAATATTTTGAGCAGTATATAGAACTTAAAATTGTACCTAAAATACTTTGTTTTTTAAATGTCCAAATGGGGTTATGGCATCTGGCTCATTCTTTAATACTTTTACTGAGTTTTTTAATGATGCTGTTCTTGACTTTCTAAAACTGCTTGTGAAAAACAACATGACCATAATGAAGGAAGTCAAAGAAAATATCATAAAAGCTAACAAGCAAATACAAGCAATTTTATTAAAAAAGCCAGACTTCCAAGAAGAATATAACTATACATTAGAACAATTAGCATGGTTTGAGAAAATAATAACCATTCATAAAAATAAAAAAATAGAAAGAAATATTACTGCTTATGAGAGTCAGACAACTTTTTCTATATTTGACCCAGTGTATAGAAACAACAATAGCAAGCGTACTTTTGAAAGTCTTTAAAGAAGCTATAGGTTTAAGAAACAACCCTTGTCTGATGGTAACCACGAATCAGATTTTAGAGAGAATTCTACAGGATGGAAAGAATGTTGCGTCAGTCCTGATATTTCAAAAGCGAGTCATGAAGAAAGAGCAGCCATTCATGAACACAATAATTCTAATGATTTTGATGAACTACCATTATAGTCTCCACAGCACAAGGGTTCATCCATTTCACTGAATACTGGGGCTAGACCTAAAACTTTTTTTATCAAAGAGAGAACAGAAGCCTCAGAGAATCAGAATGATGAGAACACCAGGATGGGAGAGGTCAAACTCATCCACGGACATTTAGAAAGGTACAATACAAGGATTTACAATTTGTCGACTTTTACTTTCAGTGAAATGCATGAATCTGTTTTGAAACTAGGTTTAACTTTATTCCTGCCCAGAGAGCAGATCTGTTTAGGACATTGTTAGACATAAAACACTATACAAAGCAATATACTCGCAAGCTGAATCTTAAATGTTTAGGACATTGTTAGACTTAAAGCAATATACTTGCAAGCTGAATCTTAACTACACTTTGATAGTAATTTGCATAGTTCAGAAGTTTTTAAACCTTCTACCTTTAATCCTATGCTAATTCACAGTATGAAAGTATTTGAAACTGTATGTGAAAATTATATTAGAAAATTAATTTTTATTGTAATTTGATAGAAGTTTTCTTAGATAATAATTATGTTATATTTAATAATAGATTTTATAAGCAAAAGAAGGGGTTTGCTGTGGGGTCTTCATCATCCCAGCTTTTGCAACTATTGTTCTGGGTTGGTGGGAATATTATGCTTTTAATTCTGTCAAGAATACTTTTAAGGTAATTTATTATAAACAATTCATAGATGACTTGTTCTTGATAATGGAAAGAACATTAGATATTTGTAAGGATTTATTACCAGAATTAAATCAAAAATCTAAATTTTGTAATTTTAATTTGGGAGAAAGCGGGATTCAAGTGAACTTTCTAGATGTGATGTTAAAATGGAATACTGATTTGAATGAATTTGAGAGCGGTATTCATAGGAAAGAGACTTTTACAAATAATTATTTACATCAAAATAGTAATCACCTCCCCATTTATGAAGACAAATCTCCCTAGAGGGCAATATATAATGGGGAGTAGGATGACTAGTAATGATAGTCAGTTAAAAGAAGAATTTTCATTTATCATTAATTTATTTTAAATAAGGGGTATAGCAATGAATGCTTACAGGAAATAGAAATGTTAAGTAATAGAAGTAACTTGTTTCCCATATTTTAATGCAACCTTTTATTGTTGGGAAAATGTTCAAATTATAAATAGTAAGGTAAATAAAAGAAATGTAGTATGCATTTTAGATATGACCATTGATTGTCAGGCTATAAGGTCTATTATGCAAAATAATTGGAAGATTTTGCAATGTAATACGTAATTATTTAGAACTGTAGGAAGTGTATCCAGTTTTTTATATAGAGATAAGGTTAATTTAAAATCCTTTTTGTAAGTATAGTACAAAATTTATACCATATATTTCCCTAACTTATATAGCCAAAGTGATGTTTAAATGTGGAGGGTGCAATGTTTGTCGTTACATCTTGGAAGGACATTACATCTCCCTTGATAGTATATCTTATACTTTGAAAGTACCAGGAAGATTTAATTGTTTATACTAGGGGAGTTATTTATATTAGTGTTTGTTCAGGGTGTACTGCTTATTATATAGGTATGGCTATGAGGACACTTCAGGAAAGGATTAGAGAACATTTATATAGTATTTAAAAAAGATATAAAAATGCACTTTATAAGCATAGCCTTCAATATGAGGAAGTATAAAAAGCTTCATTTTTCCATTATTGAACAAAGATTTGTTGATTTTAGAGGGGGTGATTTTAGGAATTTTTTGAGCAGAAAGAAACTTTATGGCAGCTACGAATGGGTGCAGATAAATTTCTGGGGCTTAATGATATAATAAATATAAATGTTTTTTTTTTTAAAGGCAGGAGGATGTATAAGATAAAGTAGGATTATTTTTAGTGAATCTTTGTTTTAGTGTGCTTTTAAAGTATAAATGATTGTTGTTCATGTTTAATTGGTGTTAATTATTGTAATGATTTGATTGGTTGTATATACTGGAAAAATTTTGTGAGGAAGTTGTGATGATTGGAGAGAGATGGGCGAAAGCTGCCAGCCTAGTCAAATAGAATTTGATGTATAATTCTGGCATTTGTAAATAAATGTAAAATACAGGCATATTTTCTTGAATGTAAAAGAATACTGTAAAATGTGGAACTGCAAAATATGTGACAACATTGCACTCTACTGGCCCAGTGAAGCATGTTGTGACCCTTTCATGTTAGAATTTGGCTCCAGTGCATATGGATGAAGGTTTCATGCCCGTTGTTTTAAGGCTAAAGTTTATGACCAGATTTTACATGTGGATGGTGCTTTACTGCTCTGGTTTCTGTTAGAATATACATGTGAATGTCTTCTATTGTTGTAAGTTTCTGTGCAGGTGTTAGATTGCTAAATAATGCAGTTTGTTTGCCTGGGAAAACTTAAGTGTCAACATGATGTAATTTGAGAGGGACCCAGCAGACATGTTTGTTAGTAATTGTTTAAATACTATTTCTCACAAGAGACTTTAAGCATTTTGATCTTGGATACCTAACTCAGCACTCTGCCTAAGCTCACATGTAAGTTTTTAGCACTGTGATTTCTTGTAGGAATAGTTAAAGCTAGTAAAGATTAATTAGGTATTTTTCTTTGAAATCGGACCTGTCCTACTGTATTATTTTAAGCTTCTGTGTGATCTCTGAACTCTTAGATATCTCTGTGGTGTAGTAGGTTTGTCTTGCGTTTTAATTATTTATTATTAAATATTTTTAAAACCTTCTACCTGTGGCTGGTTTATGTAGAGATAAGCTCTAGAGTACATTGCATATTTATAGAGGTTATTGTAATAGGCCACTCTAAAGTAAGCCTTGACTGTTAGTCATACTACCATTGGATTATAATATTGCACAGTAATAATTGGACACCCTTTTAAGGGCCTTTTAGTAGCTGATATTATTAGCTGGGTGGTGGCAGGGATTACTACTGTATGCTCTGAGTTAAGGGGCACTGCTGAAGAATCTGTGTCAGCCTTTCCCAGGAGTGTCTGTGAAGTTGTATAACTACTTATCTCAAAGTATGTGTGGGTGTTGTGTCAGCTACTTGGCAGGGACATGAAGCACTGGTTAGACAGAGAGGGTACTGGAGGTTTTAGCTTGCCCAGCTAGGCTGAGACCTGGACCCTATAGCTGTGTCAGTGGGGAGTCTTATTGGGGACCTGGTGAGCAAGGGAGCAACCAGCCCCAGACTGACCGTGATCTCTGTGTGCACTTAAGAGAAATTGTACTTTACTGTGTGCATTAGTTATCCTCCTCTCTTCTAGGAGATGACCTCAATGGTGTTAGTGGTGAGGACTGAGGCTCCTTGATTGCTGGGCCAGGTCATCACAGAAGTCATAAGACAAAAGCAGAGAATAAAGATTTTTGCTAATACCTGTGGTTCTTTTGCTGGTCGGCATTATATGTGATTCATTGTTTTTGATATAAGTTTCAAGTTACCACTTTCAGATAGTGTGATTTTTTTTTTTTTAGACTGACATAAGGATTCATGAAAAATCCCCTGAAAAAAGTCCTCTTCCATCAAACTTTATGATCACTCCACCACTGTCTGAATCCATGTTTGAAAAATTATTCTTCAAAGGATTATTGCACTCTCTCAATTTTTATAGCTATTTGACTCTGAATGTTTCCACTAGGCTCACATATTCACTATCATATATGAAGGCAGACATTTTAAGTCATTTTTGGATTCATTATAATGGCGAATAAGTGTAAATCATTTGCTGTTTTGTGACTTGCATGCATTTGTACAATGACATATTACTGCACCACTGAAACTACATCAGGCTTATGGCAGAACACTTTTCAAAGTACAAAAATCTTTAAGATATAGTATGGATATAGTTTAACTAGAACCTCTGGGGACAGTGATTGAAGACTGAAAAGATTTTAGAAACAAGAACCTACAGAAGTGGTGTTGTCCATGAATTTTTATTTTTAGTGTACATTAGCCTCCCCTGATAGGGTTAGCTGAAGTGGCCACTGGTCAGCTCTCCATCTTCACAGAGAGGGCCTAGTTACAGGAAACTCTCTTCTTGGTGATGATTGTACTATACAGCAGGACCAGTAGTTTAACATAGCTAATGCATCTGACAGGTGTCCTTGCCAAGATTATGTATGTGCAAGCACTTGGTGCACATGGTGAGTTTTTTCTCTGTATTCTAGGAAGATTAAAGCAAAGAAAAAAATCTTTCTTTGTATAGTATGATGATTTAGTCCGCATTGCTTGTCTAGGATTACCATACCTCTCAACTTACTATATTTTCACAGAATGTGATTTTTGCCTCATATTTTTGGTGTGTTCCACTTAAAATTTGGGGTTTTCTGACA
The DNA here is from genome assembly GCF_019279795.1 of Protopterus annectens. Lineage (NCBI taxonomy): Eukaryota > Metazoa > Chordata > Ceratodontiformes > Protopteridae > Protopterus > Protopterus annectens. The sequence continues at coordinate 479,450,017 of NC_056734.1, forward strand.
AATCACTTAAAACTGAAGTCACTGTATAATGGCATAGATTTCTGTTTCATACCTCATATCCTTCATAAAATGCATGCTAACACAAATTATGTTATTCAAGCAACTTTCTAAGTTTATAAGAACAATGTTTAAAATCTGTCCCTGTTTTTGGACCTTTGTGACCACATTATTTTAGGCTTTGTCCAAGTTTCTTTCATTAAAAAATTGAGAGGTATGTTACCACCTGTCTCATTATGCAGCACAATATTGTTTTGGACAATAGTGCCCTATAAAACAATATGAGTTACACCAAATGTCTTGATTTTTTTGAGAAGTGGTACTTTCGAACATTAAATGTTGGAGAAAAATGTTGATAGAGTAAATGAAATACCTTATTAGGAAATGAAACAAGAGAAACAAGTAAACCTACAGTAGCGATAAAGACAAATAAAATAAAAAAAAGAAATAAATTTGACTGGCAGTAAGTCAGGAAACCCAAGGTAGTAGGCTCTGTAAATAATGAGTGAAAAAAAAAAGAAAAACAGTTGTGTATTTTGTAATCATTTCTTTCTTATTCAGAATATATACAATTCGATTCTACTTATCTAATAACTGAGTTTAATTTGTTTTTATCTTCCTCATGATTACATATATTTATATCACAGCTACTTTTTCTACATCTGATTTCTGTGCTGGTTTTAAGTTGGAAGTGATAGCCATCTAACAGAAATAAGCAGTTTACAGCAAGTCAGTAGATAAAGGCAGCAAACTGCAGCATATTTACTCCTCAAAACAAGTATTTGTATCTTGTGACTATTAATTATGAATAAACCATTCTGCACAGTGGGATACAACAATTCCATTTGATCTGTGCCATTTTAATGGTAGTGAATAAAGATCCGCCACTAACCTCAAGTAGTATGCTGATTTTATAATGGAACTATGACTATTATTATGTTTAATTATTAACATATTAAAAAGAAATGAGCATGCTCACATGAATACTTTATTTGGTGGATATATGTGAACAATAACAGAGTTTGTTTTTTCATTCCAAAGTGGAGATAATTACTTCAAAAATGATGCAATAACAAAGCTGCAACCAGCACAAAAGTATCGACCAGATCAATATATAACTACCAATTCAGGTATGTTTTTTCAAATGTCATTTAACTGTTTCAAGTAAAATATTACCAGAGAAAAAAAAAGTGTTGATATTCAAAGAACTGCCACTAGCTATGTCCAGTAGATACTTTACAACAGCTGTCCACCAAACCCTGGAGAGAAAGCCAGAGAATAAGCTTAGGCTGAATAGTTGCAGAAATGAGTCCACTAACCCATGTTTTGGGTCTAGATTACATTGACGAAAGCTTAAATGTTCGAATCTCTAAAGGTCGACTTTTAGAGATCGAACATTTAAGTGTTCGAAAATGTAATAAAACAAAGAAAAAAAAAAAAGGTAAACTGAAAGGGTTTTAGCAGGGGGGCAAGCCCCTCTGCACCCCCACACCCCCCAACTTAAATATACCAACTCCGAGATCGCATTTCAGTGCATGGCAGAGCAGAAACAGGAAATTTTCCATTCCCTACACTGTAGCACAGTCTTGGAGTTGGTATATTTAAGTAGCGGGGGTGTAGGGGGCTTGCCCCCCTGCTTATACCCTTTAGGTTTTTTTTTTCTTTTTTACTTTTATTTATTTATTTTTTTTAATTTTTAAAGATATTTGAACAATTAACTGTTCGAACATTTAAGCATCTGTTTATCTAATACAGACCCCATGTTTAGTGTTGTGCAGACTGTCTAGTATGTTATCAGGTCCTATACAAGATGTATTTTTTGTTTTGTTTTGTGAAGTATTTTTAGCAAGTGAAACAAGTGATATTTCTTGATGCTGGGGGTGGGGGTTAGGTATATGTGGGTTTAGTATGTCTCTGGGGTGAAATTAGCAGTGAATTTGTTTAATCAGATTATGTAATGCCATTTTGAATTAATTCAGAGCAATACTGGGTCTTATTTTTAACATTCTGACATAAATAAAAAATGATTTGTAGTTATCCTTAGCATCCAATGCGAATGTACATTCAAAAGAAGCCTTATTTATCCTGATGGTATTTTTCAGTACCTTGGCTATGAGCTTTTTTCTTATTATATTGTTTATTTATGCATGCGGACCATCACATTTGTTTGCTGTTTCCTTTTATTTATTTATTTATTTATTTTTTGTTTAATTTTGGTAGGGACTACCAAGTTTAGTTGTAACAATGACCATAGAATTTATTTGCATAATTTCAAGCCATGTCTCCATTTGGGGGAGGGGGTACAGTTATCTTTAAACTTAGAGAATTTGTCATAGAATTGTAGGAAGTCTGTACATTTTAAGTCCTTGAATTTTGTGATATTTGCCTCAGCTGGTTTAGACAATTTAAAATAGAAGGTTACCAATTTGTGGTCATAATTGACAGAGGAAGAGTATGCCTGTGGGATAGTACATACAGCTGTTACATTTATAAAGAGCAGTTCAAGGATATTTTGACCTCTAGTGAGCTCTTTGACTATTTAATTAGGGAATTCTTGTTTACAAAATCAAGAAGTCATTGATGTGGGTTATAAAGTCTTCAGAAACTAAACAGATCTAGAAATTCAGCACTGAATAGAAGAGAAATTCCTCAACTTTTGTAGGAATAACTTCAAATTACCCAATGAAGAATAAATGAGAAATATTCTGCACGTCTACCTGTAGCTAGTTTATACTCAAAAGTCTTCTTATCCCACCTTGGAACATGGTATATCTGAAGCAGAATCTGAAACAGCAAACCTCAGTTCCCATTCTGACTGCCAACCACCCACAGGCTGCCCTCTTAAGATCACTTGAGATATTAAATAATAAAGATGTTGTGGGAAATTACCACTTCAAGGTGTGGACTGAAGTTGTCAGCCAAGCATGTCTCAGTTATAAACAAGAGATCAGTGGCACCCAACAATTTGGAAATTATACCTGAATTTTTGCAAACAAACCTCTCCTTAGAATATATGTCTATTTTAGTCTAGTGGAACAAGTTTCACTGTTCAACTTGAAATGGTAGGAAGGTTTTCTGGATACTTCTCTTATGCTTGACAGAACCATGTCTAAGTGAAATTTTAACACAGCCCTGGTCAAGCATCCACTGACTTGAATTACTGTCACCACCTGGAAGCACTCACCCCCTTAGCTACCTATAACAGGCCCTCCCCCTTTTTCACCAGAGAAGACCTAAATGATGATATGATAAAAAAGCTGGTCAAGCAAAAATCAGTGGCACACAATGGTACAGTGCCAACAACTAATCAATATTTTAAGTCAGACCCCTGTATAAATCATACAATTAAAATGGATACATCATACGGAATAATAGTCAGGCTCCACTGCCTGCAGGTGGCACAGAATGGTACAGTGCCTACAACTAATCAATATTCTAACTCAGACCACTGTATAAATCAGAAAATTAAAATGGATACATCATATGGAATAATAATCAGGCTCCACTCTCTGCATGTTTTTTTTCTAAATCATTGAGGTTACTGACTATTATGTACCTGTCAAGCCATTTCCTTGTTATGCATTTGGTACAGAGGTGTACAAAAGATTAGCAGATGGCATAGTTTTGAGATACATCAGAAGTGGAATTTTTTAAAATGTGCTTTATGTAATAGTGTTGGGCTAGGATCATTAGTTGGACTGAAACACAGGTTCAAAAATCTGTCATAATGAAGAATAATACCTCTTCTTGGTAGTCAGAATAATTAATTATTAAAGAAAACTGAATAACATAAAGTAATTGCTCTCAATTTATATCTTGCAGTTGTGAGAGGCCTGAGGATTTATCAACTTACCCAAACTGCTCAAGTGAATTACAGACTTCAGTGTATGCTGTGGTATGTCTCTGAGCCCAATCCTGCTGACTGGGTTAAAGATTCCAGTTGCTGTCCTCGTACATATCAACAAGGACTTCTTGACGGACGCTACTTAAACTATTACAGTGGTATGTATATTATCTGTGAAAGGTGCACCGTTTAAAACTGTAAGCAATTAAAATTACTATTATACATTTTCAAAGCTATCAGGCAAAAATTATTTATATTTCTATGATGATGGTAATAGTATAACTCTTTTTGTTAAATGTCTGTAACTTTTTCAGATATTTATAATCCATACACACTGCGCACTACTTCTAGTAAATCCTATACATCTGGCATCCGGTGTGTCTACAATAAGAATCACCAATTTGTAGAGGGATGGAATGAAAGGATTCAGAATGTTGGTAAGAATTTAGTCTCATGAGACTTCCTGCAGACTGTACTTTTAATATCTGTTTCAGCACAATAATACAATAACAATCAGATACGTGTTTTCTTATTGTCCATTGGTTCTGTTATATCCCGACACAGGTGTAGCATTCACTCAACGACCACTCAGCTCAGAAAGCTGTACTTTGGAAACCTTTGTATGGGAAAGCATTAGTTTACCACATGCACAAACTGTGATTTTTCTAGACTCTCATTGCTCTGTATCACAGTACTGGATATTACCATTATATTTACTTAATTCTGTTTAAACAGGCTAACTCTACAAGGTAAAGCAGTTTGGCATATCCTGTTATTAGGACTGGCAGGGAAGCACTATCTACTGACACTGTTGTCAAGGACTAAACTGCAGTCTTGAGTCATCTCACTGCAGTGGTGAAGTGATGTTTAGTGAGAAATAAGACCTTGTGCCATAGTTATTAGCTTAATGTGATTACAGTGCAATATTTTTAGTGTGGTAAACCATTCGCATTAATGCAGTTCACCTCAGATAAATGAGAATTGTTAAAAGAGTTATGTCATTAACAAGACTGAGTAGCATTTGTCATTTTATACAAAAGCAAGTACTGACTTCCAAGACATTTGTTCTAAAATGATACTGATGAACTCATCTGAAAAATATGAAAGTTATACCAATAAACAGAGACACTAGTCTCCTTGCAAACTTTAAGCAACTATGTCCCTCATTCTAGTTAAATATATTGATTTGTCATTTACTATAAATCAGTAATGAAAACACTAATAAATGGATGAATAAAATATGTAATTTTGATGTATATACATGATTTACAGTTGTGGTATAAAAATACCTCTTTCCTACTAGAATTATCATTCTTACTGTACCCCAGATATTTCTCTGGTCTGAAATAATTCAATTAATAATTCACTGATAATCTTTTTACAACAATAGCTGAAATGTGGATGCTCTCATATTTTAGTGGCAACCATATCATGTTTTAATAATTTATGATTATAATATTTCTATTGTCATATTACAACAGTGTAAGCAGTTCACATCCTTAATGCATTATTTTCAAGCAGTTTCTTATCAGAAGTCAAAACCGTGCAGCTTATGGAGCGCCATGATTATGCTCCTAATTCAGGAAAAAATAACTCTATGAAGCACCTCTGTGACATCAGAAAGCTGCTTAACAAAGTCTTGTTAAGCACCTGTTGGTGCTACTAAGCTCTAATATTTCACTAGAGCATAACAACAGCAAGTAAAAGCTGAAAAAAACAGCAGCAAAAAGCTACGCAGATTTAATAGTTGTTGGATCCCTTTGTCACATACTTAGAACAGCAAAAGTATGGCAGCGCAAAGTGTCTTAACAGATTTTAGAGTCACTTATTCCTGAAGGGACACTTCACTTCACTTCTACCTGCTGTCTGTCTGAGAGCACTAAGTGTTTTGAGGCCATCAAAGCCATACAGCACTTAACCCTTATACTTTTCTTCTGTAGCTGGTGGTAAATGGAGCAGATATGGCTGTGCAAAGATTTACAATCGGGTTTCTCTAATCATAACTCGTGGTCTGAACATGGCTGTCAAGATTCAGCTCTAGAGATTTGATTTGTACCAATCTTGGTATGAACTTCTTAGAGGTCATGTTTTATCACATAATACTTTAAGTATGACTGGATACCTAATTATAATGCTCTATATTAAGGCCACATTGTGCCTCTGTATATGTATATTGTTAAATGAAGCTATGATAAGGCAGAACTAAATAGCTGCTTTCAAATTCTAAGGGATGCTCCATAAGGGAATTATTATAACTTCTGGCAACCAACTTTGGGTGTTCCTTTTATAATTCTATACTGATATTTAAAGCTTCTGAAATGTTACAGCTAATGTTGAATATTTAACCTATAGGAATATCACCGGATTTTCAGTATTTTCATTTTCTTGTTATACTGTCACATCACTTTGCTCAAAATGGTTATTAGTCTGAGGTAATGATGATTATAATGCTCTCAGCACAAAACTCATGATTAAAGCCAAAAACAACCAGGATGACAAAGGCCCAGAATGAAGACCTATTTAAATATACTTGTATACTAACAAAGTGGCTAAAATGACAGGATTTGTATTAGCAGAAATTGTCTTAAGGATATGAAGCCTGAAACTCAAACATAAATCATTATTTAATAACTGCAAACCCTGAACAATTTGCCAGAAACCTACCTTTTATATGGAAGCAGATCGAACAAATAAGATCCAAAATCAGGCACATTCTGTAAAATCAGGGACCATTGGAAACATTCAGAAATGAGGATTTCAGATTTTTTTTCATGTTATGTATAATTTGTCTTTTATTCTGCTGTGTAGATAATGGTGCCTTACTTATCCTGCACTACTTTAGAAGATCTAGTTGTGCCTTTTATGGAAACAAGCTTTTCTCTACAGGTCCTCACTGAATTGGGCACATCCGAATCAGACTATCTATAGCCAACAAAATGAAAGTAATAAATGCCATTTACTTACACCTTTTTAAATTTTAGTTATAAATCCTCTGTTTTTTGGTACTTTCTTTCCATTCATTATCGTTTCTATGTGTGTGTTCTTCTTTTATGTTTATATTTAAGTTAACAGGTCTAGTGTTCATGTCAATGGTCATAACCACTCCCAGATAATAGCTTGCCCAACATCTAGACATGCTGTCTAAGCTTGAAGGTGCTTAGTACAACATCTATAATATTAAAGCATCTGGCACCATTACCTACAATGTTTGCATTTCTGGAGTTATTGCATGAAGATGCAAACACCATTCATTAGACCATAGAGATAGAAAGTAGTAAAACAAATGACTTTGCCATTCGGCTTGATTGTTTACAGCAATCATTAAACATTATATTACTGTGAGTACATGGGGAATTACTATTAGTCTTACTCTATATGATATTGTACAAACTTTAATTTTTAATTTTTTTTGTCTGCTCACGTTTTGTTTATAACACTAACGTTTCTGGAGCTTTTTTCCCCGGGCCTCTGCTGAAAAATGGTTACCTCATGACTCAGTCTAACTTTCCCAGTAAACAAATGCCAAATAAATAAGTTCATTTAGAAGTCTCCTTTTCTTGTCACTGTTGCATTAAAATTCTCCAAGATGCACATTTGTTTCCTTTATATCTATCTTGGTATGTTGATATGCAAATTCTTCTCCGTCTCTCCTATTTATCATGAGGCAACCAATGGTAACTTTGATATAGTGTTGTAATCTAAAGCTGTTTGCCATGTTATTTAATGAAACTATTTGCTTTGCATTTTTCTTTGGTTTGCAGTTGCTGCTAATTTATATTCATTTTAAATTTGAGAAATAGAAGATGAGCAGTGCAGCATTCTATAAGAGAGAAAGAATTATTTCAAGAATACCCAGTTGTAATGAACTGCTATGTTTACAGCAAAGTCCCAGCAGTATATAAATCATTATTTTTCATGAAATCTTTCAGTATATTCAATTTAGAGGCCCAGTGCCTGTATTAGATATATAGCTGTGTGTATCATGTTAAACAATATGTTTTCGAACAAACAATGCTTTCAGAACCTGGCTGAAGGATTATAATGACTACCACTGCCATTGCTGCCTAAAACAAATACTTTTTACACTTGATTTATCAGAATACCAATGGCATTGAATGTCAGTTCTGAATATTTGCTTAGTTTTATAACTATTTAATTCTAGAATGTTAAAAATGCATGGAGTGAGAATACAATGAGCCATGTAGTTTCCACATACAGTTTGACAGTCATCCTTTCCAAGGACATAAAATGTATCGCTGGCTTCAGTAAGCTTAAGGCCATTAAGAGGTGGTGTGTCTAGCTGGTGTTGCACTATATTTGTTCCCTGTCATTCTTTTACAGGTATCAATGAATCTTAACTAGTCTGGATGTAGTTGTTCTAAGTAAAAGTGAATTATACACATGAACAAGCAGAATTTAACATTGTAAATGTACTTAACTCATAATGGTGTTCTTTTTTTATTCTGTAGCTTTTGAAATGAATCCATATAGCTGGTGTTGCAAGAATGTAAACAAGCAAGCATTCTGTGACAAGTATGCAGAGAAAAGGCCAAAAGTTACATGCACAAATTACATATCACCTTCAATAAGTAAGACTTTCTAACCACCAATGCATTCAGTGATGAAAAAGTTCTGAAAACTGTGTTGTTTTGCTTTACATTAATTTCAATCTGTATTCTATGTGTTTATGTACAATGGGGTAGAATGTGACACAACTGTCTTACACTATAATTTGAGAAAATGGTACAAATTATCAATCTGTGCTGGAACATTAAAAATCCTTACTAAGAGGTTATGGCATCAACATGTAGCTTACTCTGGTACTGATTTTAAGTTTGTATTTCTTTTTGCTACAAATATATGGATATAACTGTTTAAAATAGGGAGTTATAAGTTAAGTTAACTAAGCCTAGTGCAGTCTCAATGGTACCCCATCAGAAACAACCATGTCACTTAAAAACGTAGGTTTAGGGTTGGACCAGTCACTTAACTTCCATAACCAAACTGAAAACACCAGGAGAAAAACCAACTCTCTCTTATTCTGGTCCTGAAAAACATCTCCCTTTCTCTTCAAGCCAGCAGAAGCTACAATAGACAAAGGAGTTATCCAAGCACAACTCAAATACTGGCTTCCCATCATAGTACACAGCCTCTAAAAACCTCATCCACTCTATAGTCCATTGAAAACTAAACAAACTGATTCATTCCCAACTATACCCTTCTGGAATAGCACTATTCCACCCCCTCCAAAGCCAGATGGCTTCCAGTCACCCACAGATTTAAATCACTCTGAGGGTCTCATGTGTTTTGTTTTGTTTTTTTATTAATCTTTGTTGAGTGGGTTAGTCCTACTAGGCCAGTGCTCTCTTTTCAAGGGAGACCAGAGAAGATATTCATACTGAGTAAGGGAAATTTGGCCAGGGCCCCATGGAACTTCATCTACTCTTGTCTTGTTATTTTGTTTCATGGTCATTAGATTGTGGAGGGCTGCAGCTGAAGAGATTGTGAGAAATCAAAGATGGAGGATGCCATGAAAGAAAGAGCTGTGTGTTTTTATTTGGAAGAATATGACTGCGAGTGAACTGAAACTACTGGAAATTAAATTATCTTGACAGAGTTGGAAGGAGGTGGACTGTTGTCACAGGATTTCCTGAAGCTGATGAATCAATGTGAACTAGAGAATGAGTCAGATGAGAGCCAGAGTGAGGTAGTTAATCAAGTTAAATGAATATGTAAGAAAAACATTTGATAGTTTCTGAGGGCAAAGAAGTGTGTTTTTGTGATAAGGGAGCAGCAGACACTGATGTGAGTTCTGCTAGTCGAAGAACTAGTTGTAAGAGCACAAATTGGTAAGAGGATGTAAAAATATTGTGTAGATACTGTAAGAATGGGAAGACAAAGAGATGTAACAGCAAAGGCGGAATGCACACAAAAGACAGCGAGTGATCAATTCAAAATAAAAAAGCCTGTGTTAGCAATTAAAACAAAAACTAGCATTTATTTAAATAGATATGATGTTAAGGACAATATAATTTTACCTTTAGGCTTTAGTATAAAGGATATCAGAAAATTAATATATCTGGGGACTGAAGACTTCTGTGAAGAGACTTTGAAACCTTTGGTTTGTTAGAAAGCTTTGTCTCAGGTGGGAAGAAAACAATCAGCAGCACTATAGACTGTATATATTCCACTACAGCCTAAAAAGAAAGTGCCTTTGTAATTCAGAAATGCTGATAACAATGATGCTGAGATTAAGATTTTTTTTTCGATCTGTAAAGAAGTGCATCATGTAAAAAATGTGTGAACTTAGGAATATTGTTAAATTAACTTTTACAGATGGAAATGTGAAACGTTCAAAATATAATTAATATTAATGGAAAGAAGGTCACTATAAAATACTGCAACCAACCAGTGGCCTGTTTTTTTTTCTATAGAGATGAAAGGCATGTAGTACAGTACTGTGAAAAAAAGAAGATGCAGTCAATGTGGAGAGAAGGGTTGTGAACATGTAATATTCTAGGACAGTTTTGGATGGATTGTCCTATGCTGCATGAAGAAAGAATAACTGAAGAAAATAATAGTAAATAATGCTGTGGGAGAAAACATAGGGAAAAACAGATAATAAATGATGATGAAATTGACTTAAACATTGACAAAAATATTATTCAAGAAGAAAATAGATATGAAGTCCTGGAAAGTCATGAAAGAGAAGAGTGACATTCTGAGACAGGAGAAGAAGAACAAAATAATGTAAAATCAGTAAGATGAAGAGTAAGGCAAAGGAAAAGACAAAAGAAAAACTAGAAAAAACAAGAGAAGGAAAGGGAAAAGATGATGTAAATATATTAAACATTAAAGTAAATAATATTAGAAATAAGATGAATCTGAAGCTAAAGATAACCTACTGGCCAATAAATTCAGCTCAAACTTTATCCCTGTCTCTCCCATATATCTCACATGAAATATCTGAAACTGACTCATTACCAGCAATCATAAAAGATCAAGTCTTGAAAGAGCTATCAAGTGAAAAAATACTGCACCAATAGGTCCTGTCAATATGCCATGAAGCATGTTGAATAACACGATGCATTGTTTAGCCACCCCACATAACACTGCTCAGCCTTAGCCTCTATATGGGTTTTGTAACAAATGAATGGAGATCGGCAACAGTTATTCCCCTGCATGAAGATGGGCCTTCCATAGACTCAGGCAATTACATACCCATAAGTCTGATGAGCTTCATATGCAAAGCCATGGAAAGAAGTATTATGTGATTTATCAATAAGGATGCAGTGAGCCTCCAAACCATGGACCCTTTTCAGTTTGGAGTCACCAAAGGCAGGTTAAGATAACTCAACTTGTTGAACTTCTTTTGAAAAGGTCAACAAACCAATGGATGAAGGCAAAACGGTACACTCAACCTGGCGAAGGCTTTTAACACAACCACCAAATCTGGCATACTAGAAACGCTTAATAAACTGGGAGTAAACCATTATATCACTCATTAGATTGACAACTCACTGTCAGATAGGACACAGAATATCAAAATAGGGGAAGCTACTGCCTCAAATTGACCAGATACTGGTGGAGTCCTGTACGGGTCTGTGCAGAGATCTCTTCTGCTCTGCATGTACTTCTCAGAAGTAAAAGATAATACCAGAGGACTCTGGCTAACCAAGTTTGCAGATGACTACAAGCTAGGAGGAGTGATCATATCCCCAAAAGACTCAGCCATCCAACAGGAAGGTTTATTCAAAACAAATGGCTGATGCCAGACTGTTGGCTTAAAGCTAAATTTAAAATATTCATTATTGTCTCCTTTGGAAAGTCAACACACCTGGGGAACTATGCCATTGACATCACACCCCTAAGAATTGACCCAATACTTTGGCATTTGGGAACATATGTGGACAGTGGCCTAACTTTTTACCAGCATCTGCCTATTAGGGTAAGGAAGTCCTACTATATTACACAGCTCATAAAAAGGGGGGATTTTTTCCTATATTCAGGGATGTCATTTCTCCCGTTTAATCCATCATCATTAGGCCAGTCTTGGAGTATAATGTCCCTTTTGGCATATATCTCTCCAAGCACATGCAACAACTGGAATACCCACAGAGATAGATTACAGAAAGGATACAAGGCCTAAACAATATGTCCTGCTAGACTTCTTCAAAGCCCTAATGCTATATTTGGTTTTCTACAGACTGCTAAGAGGTGACCTGGATCTAGCATATAAGGCATTATCTGGCACATTACTGATGGACTTAATTCAAATCTACAGATCAGGTGGTATCAGAAATACTCAACCCAGAGATCTAATCCTCTTCTGTGCCATTAACATAATGGTTTGAAGGGACAAGTGTATCTCACAGAAATAAAACAAAACTCTTCCCTGACCACATTCAAGTGTAACTTGTATCAATGGATGGGACATAGGAAATTTACCCCAGGACTCCCCCGTACTACTAATAGACAGGGGCAGCTGCTAAGTGCTTTATCTCAGTGCATAGGTCCCCCTCCAAATATCTATGTGTTGATCTAGTAATTATTACTGGAGTAATATATAAATATAAATATTGGAATGGGTTAGGGGGATCTAGAGTCCAATGAGATAGGTTCATTTTAAGCACTGAATGGGATAATTGATTAGGCTTAAAATGATCCACAAAAGCACTTGGCCAAGTACTAACCTGTGAACCAATAATGGTAATTGAATGTTGTAAGAAGGTTAAGGCAGAAATTATATGTTATTAGATACAAGTTATATAAAAAAGAAAAAAAGAGAGAAACCTGAGGATTTGTGGGGAAAGAATACTATATGGTCTGTAGGAACTGAGGAATGTTTTGGTATAGAGATTTTGGTAAACAATGAAATTAAAACACTAGGTGTTACAATATTAATACCAGGTTAGATGGTGAAAGGTATGTAGGAATATTTGCAATTTTTGCATACACAAAAATGACAGAGAAGAAAAAAACATGATGTTTAGAAAATATGCTTTGGTTACTATCATTAGTATGTTTATAATTTTGTTAGGAGGCTTTAACTGCAATTTAAAAGAAGAGAGATGAAAAATGACACAAGATGTGAACATAGTAAAGGAAGTTATAAATTGTGGATGACTACAGATGAGAAAAGAGAATGGACTTATTAAAGAAACAAATAAAACAGAGATAGATTATGTAAAATGTTCTAATGAAATGGAAGAAGTAAAAATGTGTGGAGATAGCTGAATTTTATAAAGTGGTGTGGGCAAGAGTAGGTGAGAATAAGGGTATAATAAATCAAAGAAAAGGAATAAAAAAGTTGGTTAGTGAAGTTAGCAAGACAAAAGAAATTAATTTGGAAGGTAAGAAACCATGGGAAGAACATATGAGAGTAAGGGGTGTTTATTAAAATTGTTCTGTATGGTAGGTAGTGTATAAAGAAAAATATAAAATTTTCAATGGTAGAAAATACAATAAAAAGGAAAAATAGAAAATGAAGAAATTTAGAAAGAAAGAACTGTATGCAAAAAACATAAAGTAAAAGTTGATGTGTTAAAGCTATCTGAAAGTATTAAGGTAGAATTAGGGAAGGAGATTACAATTTAAGAAGTGGCAAAAGATGATAAAAGAGGGGAGATATGAATCTGCACCAAGATTAGCTGGATTAAGTTGTAAATTGTATAAGTGAATGGAGGTAAAAGAAACAAAAATGTTTTTGCAAAGTATTAAATGAATTGTTAATTAAAGTAGTATTGCATAATGAAGTATGTAGTAGAGTGATAAACTCTATATGACATTTTTAAAAGAAATATATAAGAAACTAGAGACCTATAAGGTTGGAATTATTGATTATAAATGTATTAAAATAAAGGATGCAAAAAGGGTTAAATGAGTTAATATGAAGTATGGTATTTGTTGTTAAAAGAAGAAAATTAAGCATAATTATAAGAATAGTAAAAGAAATAATAAGAATGAGTTTGTTAGAAAAAAATGAGATACGACTAGTTACACATGCTATAGAGAAGGCATTTGATAAAATAAGTCATAAAGCCACGCGAGAAATGTTTGAATCACGTATTATAGGTAAAAATAGTGGGAACCATAAAAATTTGTTATGAAAATTCATGGGTGAAAGTAATGGTGAATGGATAGATTGGAGGTTGGAAGTTAGGGTAAGAAAGAGAGTTAACCATGGATATCCTTTAAGTACGTATGTGTTTTGTTTTAGTAATGAATGCAATTGTTCAAACTTTTATGTCAAAAATGGATGAAGCATGTTGGAAGATTGGGAAAGAAACTGATATATCAGTATGTTTATCTCTTAGAGATGATTTGTTTATTCTAGTAAAAAGTTGAAGATGGATAAATGAAAGCATCATAAAAATTGAAAAGTTATTGAAAATGAAGGCTTGAGACTGAATAAAGGAAAAAGAAAGGTGTTTGGTGAATAAAAAGATGCATGCATTTATTATAATAGGAAGGAAATTACTATATTAGATGTTAAGTTTGAAAAATATGAAAATATACTGATTTAGTGGAAAGAGAGAATGGAAGAACTAAAAAGTTGTTAGCATGAAGTAAACATTTTAATTTGTCCAATAACAAGAATGTTGATATGTTTAACGTATATGTTCTGGGAAAATTTGCTTTTGTTGGGGGAATTTATGTTTCCTAGAAAACTAAAAAAGAGTTGCTAGAATTTTTTTTCAGGTTTAGCTGGCGTTCTGCATTGAATCCCATGTCAAAGAACAATATCATATAATAAAAAAGAAGGGACCAAGATTAAAAATCCCATTTTTCTAGTATCAGTGTAATATTGTGTGTTATAAAAAATGTGAAAGAGAGATAAAATGGTGGGAATGTTGTTATATAAGAGGTATGAAAATATTGAAACATGTAAAAGGTAAAAGAAGGAATTAAGCAAATATTATGTAAAGGAAAGAGTCTGTAAGCAAGGTACAATTATGGAAAATAATTAAGGAATCCAGATGAAAGGGAATGCATGGTAATTAATAAGTTTAATGCTACTGGCTACAAAAAACAGTTACTAGAAAATGGAAATCAAAATTTAAACCAACTGTAATTGAAGTACTGAATATTCTAAAGGAGATAAAAGAACTAGAGGTAGGATCTTTAGAAAAGGGAAGGAACAAATTACTTGGAAATAAGTGGAATTTGTGGAAATAATGCATGCAGCATAATGTTCAGCAGAAGGAGAAATGTCTAAAGAAAAGCAGGAACTGAGCAATTTATGTAATGTGGGAGTGAGAACAGTTGCTAAAAAGAAAGAAAATGTTTATGCAATGTATAATGCATGACTATGAAAATGTTAATATGCCCTTTTCTACTAATGTACATGCTCTGATATTTTGAGTGATAATTCAGCAAAGGTGTACAAAAAAAAGCAAAAAAATGCCACTTTTAAAATCTGTAACAGCTGGGACTAGACTACCAGTCACTGAATATCCTGAGATCTGTTTCTCAGGAATCAGCTTGGGATTAGTGCTCCTGATTTTAGTGCTTCTGGTTTGCTACTGCTGAGAGAAGGACTAGAGGGGTATTCATTTCTTGCTGGTCTCTGATCATCACTGTGTACAAGACTTCACTGAATGGTCCAATTGCAGTTCTGGTAAGAACCCACTTCAGGACCTTTGTGCAACTTGGCTGTTGTAGATTCCATCCAGGGTATCTTCCAATACAACTACAGCAAGTGCACTTAACTCATTGACACCTGGGTTAATAGTACTTCTCAGGAAGCAACTTGGAATTATTGCTACTCTTTGCTTCTTGTGAGAGAAGGAAAAAAAGGATCATTAATTCCTAGCTGCGTGCAGCTCTGTTGAGACCACTACTAACTCCACTACCAGACAAATAGCATCTCCAGTTACCCAAAACTGTCTCCATTACCAGACAAATAGTACCTCCAGTTATCATCTCCAAACCTCATAAGAGATACTTCATTATTAATCCCATATCAGTAAACATCGGAAACCATGGACTTGCATTTTCCACCTGTCTTTGTAACCAGATTGGTTGGCATGGGTATCCTGGAACAATGTAGCAATTATATCATGTTTGCTGACAGCAACCTTCTACTTAAACTGAAAAGTATGTGAGCGATGTACTTATATAATGTTACTGGAGCCAAAGGTCCCAAATACATCCACTACAAATGGCAAATGGGCTGCCAAGAATACACAATGCTACACTATACCTGTCACACACAATCAGATTAAG
This sequence comes from Protopterus annectens, assembly GCF_019279795.1. NCBI lineage: Eukaryota > Metazoa > Chordata > Ceratodontiformes > Protopteridae > Protopterus > Protopterus annectens. The sequence goes on from NC_056734.1 coordinate 479,466,086, forward strand.
AAAACCAAGGATCCACCAAGAAAATACAGAGAAACAACTCTAGAAAGAAGCCACATGAACCACTGATATAAAAAATGCCATAAACCAATTTTATTTAAGCTTAAAATTCTCTTGTATATTTTCATCTGAATACAAACATCAAGCGGCTTAAGAATGAAAAGAAACTTTCCAGAATCCACATTTATAACAGTTCATTAAGTTGAATAATTGATGGTCAATTAACTAATTAAGAAAGCAATGTTGCATCACACACAATACAGACAAAACACATAGACCTACATACACTGAGGATCTTACATGTAACCTACTTAAACCACAAAGGCCTCTTAAATGTAACCTAAGAAACAAGTAGCCTCACTAACCTCACAAACATGCAACTCAGGCAGCACCAACCATGAAACATGCATCTAAGGCTCTCAGTGACTCAAATCATAAGCCCAAAAGGCAAAACTCCACACAATCCAGTATCCTAGTCTTAGGTGATTCCGTAGTGAGACACAGTATTGTAGCGTTTATCAGGCTGAGTATGGAGAAGATCACAGATAGTTGCCTGTCAGGTGCCAGGATTCACCACATCATGCATGTGCTCAAGTCCTTGCACCACAAATAAATATTTGGCATAGTCATAATACATGAGAGAATAAATGACTTGAGACATACCTCCATGGACTGTATGAAAAGAGACATAATGGAGTACTCAGAATATGTAACTGAGGGTGGAATGAACCTAGCCTTGATCAGCATTTTACCTTCACCTAGAATGATGACACAATCTGAACAAAAAATGATTGATGATAATTAATAGCTTAGGTGCTGGTTTCATTTAAAGGGGGTATAATATATATCTGTCTGAAAAGACATGGTAGACAGTCTTAACTGTTTTGCTAGGCATGGCCTGCAGCAGGCCTCCCAAAACTTTTGTATAGTTTCAAAAACATTAGCCACACCCATTATGCCTTTTTCAAGCAAAGTCAGTCTTCAAAATCTTTCAACACAGCAAAACTTTGGAAAACATGATGGTATTACTGCTCAATGCCAGGAGCCTAAAAAGAAACCTACACTCCATACAGGGAGTCCCTTACCTAAACCTCATTGGTATATGAATCATAGCAGTGACTTGGTTCAAGAATATTGACAGCATCCCATCAGTGCAAGATTTCAGTGCCTACTGCATGTTCAGACCCACCACACTAGATGAAGGCACTAAAGGCAGACGTGCCTTTATATTCATAAAACAAAACTATACCTCTAGACTTGTTAAGCAGGATAATGACCTGGAACTCCTTTATGCCCAGCTTACCATTAACAAAACTCCAACTCATGTTTAGTCAAGTATAGGACTTCCTCTAAGACCAACTTAACTCATGACTCGTACTTATTTACTATGGAAGCCCTAATCATTCAAACACCATTTTCTTAGGGGAATTCAACTAATCTTCCATTAACTGGGAAAAGTATTCATCCCCAAACATGTATGTCCAGAGATTTATGGACTTCATAAATACAAACTCACTGAGCCAGTTAGTCCATACTCCAAAAATTGGCAACAAAATTTGGACTTGGTTCTTACTAATATAGGACAGTTCGGTTCCTCTCCAGCTGCAACACCCTTTCAGTTCAAATAAGGCCATAAATCAGTCATATTCACCATAAGACTGAAGTAGGAAGCATCCTCTAATAACTCATTCAGAGAATAAGCCAAAGCATATCTATTAAAACTGAGTGATGACCTGGCAAAATTCAACTTTCCCTTCCACCCTGAGTAACCCTCTACAAACACATAATCCTTCAATTGCAAATTCTCTGATCATGCAAACAACTGCACTGAAGCATCTGTCCCCCTCCAAAATAAATACAATGCCAAGTTTAAAAATAAGCCTTTATGGTGGAACCCTAATATAATCAGGCTCTACAATAAAAGGAAAAAAGCTTGTAAAAGCAAATCTAATTCTTCAAATTCCAAAAATGCCTGCTAATGCTGAAAGAGAACTATGAACCCAATTAATCAATTAAAGCTGGATATGAAGGAAAAATAGCAACCCAGGCAAAAGACAATCACAAAGTCTTTTTAACTATGTCAGAGACATCAGAAATAAGGTTCAAAGTTGTACCAAGTTAATAATAAATGATATCACATACACTAAGTTGAAGTTAATCCTAATGATACCAGACACTAAGCCTGAAAACATAGCCAAACTTCTAGCAGATTAATGCAGTTCTCACTTTTACCCCCCCCCACTTGCCTAAACATGATATCATCATTCTCACTTCCTCCTCAAATCTCCTAGGAACAAGTTTAAAAATGCGCCATCCAGGACCAAGAACGCGTCTTCTGTTGGGCCAGATAACATACCAGGTTGCCTGTTGGTCAGCCTGAAGCATGAATTCTCAAACCCCCTACAGAAGCTTTTTCAATATTAGCCTCCAAATGACTGGAGGACTGAACATTCATCTCCCTTCAAAAATGTGTGGTGTCAACCCATCTGGGTAACTATAGACCTATAAGCTTGACCAGCCTCACCTTCAAGGCTATAGAAAGGATCATTATGGAATTAATAAAGAAAGAGATAGGCAATCTATAAAGCATTGGCCTGAGCCAGTTTGGTCCAGTCAATGCCAAATCCTGCCTACTCAACCTGGTTGTCTTCTTTGAGAAGGTTACCAAAGCAATAGATGAGGAATAAATGTTCACATTACGTATCTGGTCCTCAGAAAGGCATTTCATACCATCTCATATTCAGACATACTCAACTAACGTATCTAGCTAAATGTAATCCTTATGTAACTCATTGATAGCAAACTGGCTCACAAATAAAATCCAAGAAATTAGAGTGGGTGGATCGACCTGCACCAAGGGATCTGTCACTAGTGTACACCAGAACCTGCTCCTCTGGCCACTGTTTTTGACATCTACTTCTCAGGACTCAAGGAAAATGTTGAGGGCTTTTGGTTGACAAAGTCTGCAGATAACTGTAAACTTGGTGCCATCATAAACTCTGCAAAGACACCAAGATCCTTCATGATGGTTTGTAACAAACAAATAGCTGGTGTCAGAACTAAGGCCTATAACTAAATGCCAAAAAATGCATAATTGTATAATTCAGGAAGAAAGCAAGATGACCCTACAATCATCAACACTGCCATGACAATTGAGCTAGTAGTGAGAGACCTGGGAACATATGTCGATAATGAGGTATCATTTGACCACCACATGCTGACTTTTATTAGGAAATACTTCATTATAGCACATCTTATTAGCAAGGATATGGCATCCAAATCTAGGGAGGTGATGATTCCACTGAAGACTGCACACTGCACTCATTAGGCCAGTCATTGAATATAATGCCCTATTCAGCAGGCACCTGTCCAAGCACCTGACTTATCTCAAGTGACTACAACATTTTCTCACCAAAAAACTTAAGAGGCTAAATCACAAAAGCTAATCTGTCTGCAGCATAGCCCTATCTCTGTTCCTAGTGTCTTAATGTTGCTAAGGGGAAATCTCTGTCTCACATACAGAACCCCTGCCAACCACATCATTACAGACCTTCTACACATCTGTGAGTCCAATAGTGGCAGTAACACCCAATCTAGAGACCTCAGTCTCTATTGCAACTTAAATAAAACATGGTGGGGGATACATTTTTCTCATTGAGAATACCAGTTCCATGGAACCTCCTTCTTCTCCATGTAATGTTTAGTACATGTCATGTTATTTAAGTGCAATCTGGATGCATGGATGGGAAGCCATAATTTCACCGCTAGTTTCACACCTTTGACCATTATGGATGAAGGGAACATGCAAATACCTATTCCAGGGCTATGTTTTTCATGCTTACTATGTAAAGGGTTATCTCACAGTACTAAATGATTATCTCCCCTGGGGTTATACAAGACTTCTGCACAAATAGAGAGACCTTGCCAATAAGCTGCTAGGGCTATAAACTCTGTAGGAATGCATGACTATGCTGTTATGATCCTGACAGATCAATAGCTTAGAAAGTACTTACAAACTTATGAACAAAGTAAAAATGTATGTAGACAACTTACCTTGAGTAGCTAACACTTTTAATACTATTCCTCACTATAATATCACTGACAATATGATCAGATGCATTATAAGTCCCTATGCAAACTATTAGATTGCCAACTGATTTACTGACAGAACACATGCTCAAAAGGATTCTCAACAGTGGTGTATCCAATGGTTCTGTTCTGCAGTCTTTTCTATTTGGCTTTTTGTCTGATGTCACAACTGTCATCAAAGACCTTTTTCAAAGCAAGTTGGCAAATGAGTGAAAACTTGGAGGTGTCATCAACTCCTCAGAGAGGACCTAACTTAAACAAACTCTTATGTGTCAAGATTATGCTAAAAAAACTGAACATCAAAAAGTGCAGGATCATAGAGTTTTGGAAATTCAAAATGTCACATCTTCAACATCAGTGATGCACTCCTTAAAACAATGCTGTAAATGCAGACCTAGGCACCTTCATGGATGATAAATAATTCTTTGACCACCATTAGAAAAGCCTGTTATCTCACCCAGCTGATTACCAAGAGCTTCTCCTCTGAAGTCATCATTGTCCTCTGCTCATCTCTCTTCAGTCCTATCCTAGAATACAATGTGCATTTAGTGTCTGTCTGTCCAATGACATAAACCTACTTGAAAAACTGTAAAAAAAATTCTCATTAGGTATTTCTTGGGCATGAGCTCCCTAAGGTATCCAGAGCAAGAACCAGTCTCTCTTATCAGGCTCCACACTGTACAAGGAGTGACCAAAAAATGACATCATTTCTGTAGTTTTCACCATCATCATCCAGTTATTGGCAGTTTCAGTGCGACTCATACAAATAATTTCACCTCAGCAAAACCCTCCAATGCGATAACCTCACAGCTGGACTCCCTGGATCCACAGCAATAGATGGCACTGAGATGAGATTAGAAATTATCAAACAAAATTGAACACAGAAGAGAAAAGGACAGTAGAAAGCAGCAGCAAAAATAGAGATAATCATTAGTAAAGTGTAGGCTATCATTAGTATAGTGATAACCAAACTACACAACAATCAAGTTAAAATAATTAAAGCAAATTCAAAAAAAGAAAACAAAAATAAAAGAAACAAGAAATAGACACTTTGTAAAAGCAAAAACCAGAACAATGAGTTAAGCAAGCAATTGCTATCATCTTGCCTTCCAACCCCCTTCAGTTAGGCATCAAATGGCTTAACTGGAGTATTGCTTAGTAGCAGCCTGTGAATATGTGACAGTATCAAACTGTTATCTTTACATTTAATCTTATTACATACAAGGATTGCTTGATTTCTATTGTTACACTTCATGCCTTTACTCCATTTTACAAGAAATATATCCCATTGGAGTTCACAGTGTCTTGCAGGTCTATATTATCATATTGCATGCCCAGAAGAGCGAACGACAGATAATCAACCCCATGTAAGCAAAAGCTTACAATGTTGAAACTTCAGAACAGCGATTATTTTCCAATGGAAAATAATCGCTGTTCTGAAAGAAAAAAAAAAATACAGTAAAACATTACTTAACGTGGGGGGCTATAACCCCCTACTTAAATATACCAACTCTGAGATCGCACTACAGTGACGAAAAGGCAAAGTAGCGAAAGCAGCCAAACTAATTTTTTCCCAGGGAAAGAAATTGCTGAAACGCTGCTTCACTATTTTGCCTTTTCGCACTTTACTGTTTGACAAGGATGCATTCGACAACCTGAGTCTGCGATGGTGTAATAAGGAACCGTCTCTTGCACATCATAATTTACTTTAATGTGGACATGTGTAATTGCACAGATATCATTAGAGAATAGTAGCCTGTACATAGCATAAATCAGAAAGACAAAAATAACAGGGTTACCAGTACTACAGGAAAACAACAAACAAAATAAATGAATAAATTAGTTAAGGGGTATTTTGTTGAGACAGAAAATTAAAAATTGACAATATTTGGTATTTGTGGTCTATATTTTCGGGAATAATGCATAGAAATTGTGTTGCTGCCATTCTCTGTTTACTTTTTTTTTTAATTTTTCACTTTTTTATTTAGAAACTGCATATGGTGACCCTCACTTCACTACTTTAGATGGAAAAAGTTTTACCTTTAATGGTCTTGGTGATTTCATACTTGTGAACGCCACAGATGAAAATACTTCTTTTATTCTGGAAGGTCGCACAAATCAAACAAGTGGTGACTCGTATACCAGCTTCATAGATGTTGCTGCACAGTATACCTCTAGCACAACAAATAAGGTACGTGACATCAGGCATTTTCATTATACTGAAAGCCTTGTTATAATGATTATTTCCATCTCTCTCTCTCTCTATATATATATATATATATATATATATATATATATATATATAGGTCTACTGCTTTTAGTCGAATTATATTTGGTCGAAAATGATTTCAGACAGCCTACTTTACTGAAACCTCATTTGACTGAAATCACATTTGGTCGAAAATGATATTTAGCCCCTGCCCCACTGCAGTGCGACCCTGGAGTGAGAATATAAAGTTAGGGGGTTGTGGGGGGGCACAGCCCCCTACATTGGGGGTGTGGGGGATGTATCCCCCCACATTTTGCAACCAGTTTTTACTGATGCTATATGTTTTAATGTATTTTTAATGGCTGCACATATATAGTGCATAAACTGCAATTATGTGGTAGGCTACACCCCCCACACCTCCCAATGTGGTGAGCTGTGCCTTCCACACCCCCTTAACTTTATATTCTCACTCCAGGGTCGCACTGCAGTGGGGCAGGGGCTAAAAACCATTTTTGAACAAATGTAATTTGACCAAATGTGCTTTCAGTCAAATGAGGTTTCAGTGAAGTGGGCTGCCTGAAATCATTTTCAACTAATTTTACTGCAGGGTTATCAATAAAAATTATAAACTGAGTTTCACTGTTTATGTATGCACTTCCCCGGCAGCAAGTGATGTGAAACCCAGCTTGCTCATCCAAAGCACGGTTTTGAAGCACTCCTGACTACAATCGGTGACAACTTTCCCCCGCATAAAAAAAAAAAAAAAAAAACAGCAAATGAACAATCCACATATTTTCAGGCCTAATACCTTCCAAACACCACTGAAGTGCAATCAAAGTTTGTCTGAGGATACCAGCATCAACAACACAAAAACAACCCACTACTGCCAACTTCTCCCACCAGAAACGACCCCAGAATCACTTGTCAGCATCATCCACCAAGACTTTTGCAAGCCATTCCTTACTGCAACTTGCTGTTACAAAAGTTTCCTTTCAAGTCTGTCTACAAAGTTTTAGAAATAAAAACTTTACCCAAAGCATTTCCATGTGTGTGGGTACTTTTCTTAGCAGCATTCCTTCCTTACACAGTATTTCTTTCGTCAGTAACACAGCAGCCATGAGAATTGAAGCATGCGTGTGTAATGCACAAAAACAAGAAGAAGAATTGCACATTTCTTTCTCTTCCAAAATGTAACCCAAACTTATTTTTCCTTACTAAAGAAGCGAAATTACATCTTACAGTGTTTCCCCGCACTCAATTTCATTGCAGCATGCGAGTTTCGCAACCGCAAAAATCTGGTTGCGATAATACGTAAGTATCATCTATATATATATATATATATATATATATATATATATATATATATAGATATATATAGATATATGTATATATATATATATATATATATATATATATATCTTTCCATCTATCGATTTGATATATCAAGTCAAAACTGGATTAAAATTAAAGGCAGAAAATAAAAGACTGGAATGACAAAATACAAAAACACAATACTGAATAGCCTAAATGCCAGATGTAGTGAAAATGTGTAAATAGTGAAATGTATATTAACTTATTCAAAAATGGAAACTTGAACTTCTGCCTATTCAGTGCTAAGAAAAAACCTGATCTGTCTGTGCATTCAAATTATGTATGGGGAAATAAAGCGAAGTACATTCATGAATTCTTACAAGCTTTAGGTGTTTTTTTCTTTTAGCTGAGGAAAAGCTTTTTTGTACCACAAACCTCTAACATGTCCATCTATTATTGACATGTAGAACATTTTTACAACTTAAAAAGCACTGATAAGTAGACTGCAATCATGTAATATAGATAGAGACATGTACATATGTGTATATATGTGTGTGTATGTGTATATACATATATATATATATATATATATATATATATAAATAAATATATTTATATATATATATATATATATATATATATATATATATAAATATATATATATATATATATATATATATATACACACATACTGCTTTAAGTACCAGTATGAGCTCTCATCTATGCAAACAGTAACTACCAATTGCACAGAATTATGTTAATGCATTCCTTTTTACTGAATGTCATTAATACATTCACTAAGTCATAAAACAGTTTAAGGCAAGATATTTATTATTCAGAATATAATGGCAAGAAGCTGACATTATACATAATATGAACCATGTGAAATCTAAATCATTTATAACATGCAGAATTTATGAAACAAGGCACTGATTAACTTACATTTTACATTCTGGAGCTTTCTTTCAAATCATAATTTACATTCTTAAACTGGCAGCAGAATACTACAGTCATCATTCATTAACTACTAAAACTCATTACTATTTTGCATATTCGGTACTTTTCCGTTAACGGGGCAGCAGGCGTTGGTAAGCCTAAATGTTGCCACGAAATGTGCAGCTAAAAGTTCGCATTTTAACCTAGTTACATGTTCACTTCTTTACCCAGTGTCCCTGTTTTTGAAAGCTGCTTGTCCCCCTTTGTAATTCACATTTTCAGTACACGTTGCTGTTTCTCAAAGGCTTTTCTTCCCATTTTCAGTGGGTGCAGCTTGACAGCTATGCCTCACGTGCTTACAAATGTCAAAACACTGACCGTTACAAATCATTCGAAGATGCAAAATAAGAGCACTTCCTTTTTTTTCCTCACAATATGTTGTGTGTGATTTACACACTATTTATGAAGGAGCAGGTCAGCTTGTTAAAAGTGGGACGATATCAGTTGCAGTCTCACAAGAAAATGAAAAGTGGAACCAGTAAACAACCGCAACATAAACGGCAGTGACTTGTGATGAGACATAGTAGTGTGACAGGAAAGGCAGAAATTAAAGCATGACAGAACATTTACAGGTGCAGTACCGATGTGAGAAAATCAGCAAGAGTGTCAGAAGGAAGAGAAAATTAAACCCAGGAGAAAAAAATCAGCAGTGAGTACACATGAAACGCACATTTTCTGTGCTGTCACCTTAACGGCTTTCTCCCCATTTTCACTAATTGCAAACAGAAATCAGTAGTAGTGTGACTACTAATCTAAAATTATGACCAGTACAGAACCCCCCCCCCAAAAAAAAAAAACAATTCTGACATGTGACAAGATAAATACTACTGTCAAAAGGAACACAACATTAAAAGCAGAGAAACATACACAGCAATCAGTTGACATCAACCACGTATTTCATCTGCTGCCCTGTTAACGGAAAAGTACCGCATATTCTCATACACTGCATGGTTTCTCTTGTCTTCATTAATTTTAATTTATACAAACAAATGATGTATTTATTACAGGGTTTGTAATAAGGTAAGGACAACTACAAAGACATATCATTTATTTTTCTGATTGTTTCTCTTAGACAAGCAATGCTTGTTGTATAACAAAGCAGTGCTATGAGTTCCAGAGAAGCTTTCAACATATATCAGCTGTACCCTTGCCACACAGAATACAAGCGTGTTTTTGTTCTAGCTTTCCCAGAAATAATTCTGAAATGCACAAATTCATTTTGAAAATCGTAATGTCTAAAATAATTCTTCTAGAGAAAATCCATTCTGAAACCTATATTTTTGATATTTCAATTATATACTTGACCATTTCCATGCAAGCCTGTATATTACAAGATGGATGTGATTATAAAAAAAAAACACTTCTTAACCAGTACACACAGACCTTTACTTTCTTCACATCAATATACTCGTTAAGGTTAAGTCACCATGGGATTTCATAAGGAACAATACAAACATGCACCTTCCTTTGGGGGGGGGGTGCACAGCACAAAGCAGTCCCACTGCATTTATACTTGATCTTCAAGTTCCTGCAAATTAGAAGAAAAGAAATATTCATGTTTTCAAAAATTATGAATAAGATATAAAATCAGTGGTTTATATCATCGTATGCTGGTGTAAGGGGTTTTACTGAATACCATTCTACATTATACTCCATTTTGTATATTTTGTGTGCAGTCTACATCTTGGTTATGTAGCATATTAGTGTTAAATACTTCATTAGTGCATGTCTGAGTTATTTTAAGTCAATATCAGTTTATTATTTCAAATAATTATCTTATATGACTGTGTGGATGCATTACAGCATAATGAATGCTAAAAGGATGTTAAAATGCAATTTGTGTTACGAAATGCTGTTTTTCTTGGGAAAATGCTGTTTTGTTATGAAAATGTTACTGACGGTGCTATAATGTTGCTAATGTAATGTTTGAATTGGTGATTAAATGTTACTGACAGTGCTATAATGTTGCTAATGTACTGTTTGAATTGGTGATTTAATGTTACTGACAGTGCTATAAAGTTGCCAATGTATTGTTTGAATTGGTGATTATCTAAATGTTACTGACAGTGCTATAATGTTGCTAATGTACTGTTTGAATTGGTGATTATGTAAATGTTACTGACAGTGCTATAATGTTGCTAATGTACTGTTTGAATTGTTGATTGTGTAAATGTTACTGACAGTGCTATAATGTTGCTAATGTACTGTTTGAATTGGTGATTATCTAAATGTTACTGTCAGTGCTATAATGTTGCTAATGTACTGTTTGAATTGGTGATTATGTAAATGTTACTGACAGTGCTATAATGTTGCTAATGTACTGTTTGAATTGGTGATTATCTAAATGTTACTGACAGTGCTATAATGTTGCTAATGTACTGTTTGAATTGGTGATTAAATGTTACTGACAGTGCTATAATGTTGCTAATGTACGAATTGAAGTGGTGATTATCTAAATGTTACTGACAGTGCTATAATGTTGCCAATGTACTGTTTGAATTGGTGATTGTCTAAATGTTACTGACGGTGCTATAATGTTGCTAATGTACTGTTTGAATTGGTGATTAAATGTTACTGACAGTGCTATAATGTTGCTAATGTACTGTTTGAATTTGTGATTGTCTAAATGTTACTGACAGTGCTATAATGTTGCTAATGTACTGTTTGAATTGGTGATTAAATGTTACTGACAGTGCTATAATGTTGCTAATGTACGATTTGACGTGGTGATTAAATGTTACTGACAGTGCTATAATGTTGCTAATGTACTGTTTGAATTGGTGATTAAATGTTACTGACAGTGCTATAATGTTGCTAATGTACGATTTGACGTGGTGATTAAATGTTACTGACAGTGCTATAATGTTGCTAATGTACTGTTTGAATTGGTGATTGTCTAAATGTTACTGACAGTGCTATAATGTTGCTATGTTCTGTTTGAATTGGTGATTATCTAAATGTTACTGACAGTGCTATAATGTTGCTATGTTCTGTTTGAATTGGTGATTGTCTAAATGTTACTGACAGTGCTATAATGTTGCTAATGTACTGTTTGAATTGGTGATTATCTAAATGTTCCTTCTTCTTTTGGCTTTTCCCGATTAGGGGTCGCCACAGTGGAACTCCGGTCCACTAATCATTGGCAGTAGATTTTTACATGCCGAGTTGCCGGCCCTGACTCATACCCTTCAACGAAGGTACGCCCATTCACGCATGTTTCCACACAGAAGACGCTCTAACTGAGAATAGAACAGGACAACTTCTTACTGTGAGGCGGCAATGCTACCGCAGCACCACCACTGCAGTCTGATTATCTAAATGTTACTGACAGTGCTATAATGTTGCTAACATACTGTTTGAATTGGTAATTATCTAAATGTTACTGACAGTGCTATAATGTTGCTAATGTACTGTTTGAATTGGTGATTATGTAAATGTTACTGACAGTGCTATAATGTTGCTAATGTACTGTTTGAATTGGTAATTATCTATATGTTACTGACAGTGCTATAATGTTGCTAATGTACTGTTTGAATTGGTAATTATCTAAATGTTACTGACAGTGCTATAATGTTGCTAATGTACTGTATGAATTGGTGATTATCTAAATGTTTCTTACAGTGCTATAATTGGCCATCCTACTGTATTCCATAGTACCAGAATACAAAAGTGACCACCCCCTTTCAATCTATCTTGCTGTTTTAAAAATATTGACTCTCTACTAAAACTTTACTTTTTAGACAGGTAAAACTTTAGTTACCTACTTTCACATCTAACTCCTCTAGTGCACTGCAGTGTTTAGGATACACCTTTTATTTTCATCTTACCTTTAAGCATCCCTGTGACTAGCACTTGCTTTAAAACCTGCTGGAAAGCACTGGGAAGTCTTAAACTGAAAGAAGCACTCAACTCTCCTTGTTAATAAGAATAATTTAATTGTATGCACTAAGCAGCCTTGCTAACGTAAGGTAAAATAGCTCTTGTACTTCACAAAAAAAAAAAAAAAAGCACCAAACCAGGCATATCCAAGTGCCATATTCTGATGATTTCTCCTGTCCATCTGGTGAATCTGGGCATACTGGGGCAATGCAGCAATTACCTCATCTACACAGACAACCCTCTCCTCCTACCACCCAACACTACAACCTGTGAGAGATGCACTTACATAGCCAAACTGGTAGCAAAGCTCTCTCCAACCAAGATTGTGCTAGACAGTCAAAAGGAGAAGGTTAACACCTGCACTACATGTCAAGCAGCACATATCCCTTCTAAACCCACACCACCAACACCCACGCATAGCAACACTAAACCCACATATGTGGAGGCCCTTAACATTAACCTGCCCAAGCAACAAGGACCTCTGAAGCTGAAATGCAAACAAACACCAATCACAACCAAAGTGTCACATAGCTCGCAACACCAGTGTGCCACCTAACAACAGCCTCTAAGGCAAGACAATGTACCCAACACTTTAGTCATAGGTGATTATATAGTCAGGCACACTGATGTCCCACTCACCAGGCTGAACAAGGAGAAAATTGCAGTCAGCTGCCTGTCGGGTGCCAGGATCTGCCGCATAATGCATGCACTCAAGTCACTCCACAACAAGTACAAATACAACTCTGTCATTGTCCATGTTGGAGTGAATGACTTGAGACGTACCTTCCTGGACTACATGAAAAGAGACATGGAAGAGCTCTCGGATCATGTGGCCCTGGCAGGCATGACCCTAGCCCTGAGTAGCATCCTGCCTTCACCCAGAATGATACCACAGTATAAAGACAAAATGATTGACATCAACAACTGGCTAAGTTTCTGGTGTCATTCAAAGGGGATCCAGTATCTGTCTGCCTGGGATGACATGATCTATAAACCATGATGTTTTGCCAGAGATGGTCTGCACCTGTCGCCCCTGGGATTCAGGTTACTGGCTAAGGCTCCTGCCACCCCTATAGTGCCTTTTTTAGGAAAACTTCAAAGAACAAAACCAATTCTCCAGGTGCAACTAACACTAGGTAAGATTGCAATCCAAATTGTAGCTTGCTACAGATCCCCCACCATGCCCCAAGATTCTCACTACACCTTTCTAAACATACTGGAAAACATTAAGATACAACCAAACACCATAATACTGGGTGATTTCAACTGCCCTGCCATTAACTAGGAAAACTACTCATGTACCAACACCTTTGCCCAACGGTTCTGGGAATTCAAAAATTCCAATGCCCTGGATCAACTTATCCTTAGTCCCACCAGGGGCTCCAATATCCTTGACCTGGTCATTACCAACATGGGAAATCGATGCTTCACACCTATGGGCACCCCATCATTGGTCAGATCTGACCATAAGCTAATCACCCTTGACATCCACATCCCACCCCCACCCCCCAGTAAGGAAACCTCCGTAAAAAACTTCTCCAAAGCCAATTTCATGCCACTCAAGTCTGCAGTAACAAACTTCATGACACCCATGCAGATGGGAACTGAAAGTTCAACTGCTGAATCCTACACTAAGGCACTGTACGAGCACATCCACTCATTAATGAATAGTGCCATCCCCAAGATGCTCTCCTCCAAAAAAAGGAATCCAATCTGGTGGTCCCTTGCCATAAACAAACTTTACAACAAAAGGAAGAAACTGTTGCAGAAAAGAGGAAAATCCCAGGATGCAAAAACTCCCTTACCAGTCTTAGTAAGAAGCTGAGATCCCTCATAAAATCCTCCAAAGCTAGTTACGAAAATAAAATTGCCAAAGATTTCAAAGACAACCACAAGGCATTCTATAGTTATGTCAAGAATCTAAATGGCAATGTTCAGATCTGCTCTGAGCTACAACAGAATGGCATTAAATATACTGATCCCAAGGATATTGCCAATATCCTGGCAGATCGATTCAGTGCAAACTTCACCCTCCTCACCCCCTAAAGGGCCCATGTCAATACCAAAGGATTGCCAAATTTCGGTAATAATGGCCACACAGGTAAAACATGCACTCTCCAAAGCAAAGAATACAGCATCCATGGGACCAGATGGAATCTCTGGCTGTGGACTACATGAACTACAAAATGAACTGGCACCTCACCTAAGTGTCATGTTTAATCAAAGCCTCACCTCAGGCTTTGTGCCCACTGAGTGGTGCACAGCTACAGTTATCCCACTCCACAAGGGGGAATCCACCTTGGATCCTGGGAACTACCGCTCCATCAGCTTAACAAGCCTGATCTTCAAGGCCATGGAACGTATCATCATGGAACTTATAAACAAAGACATTGGCAACCTTCAAACACTGGACCCCACACAGTTTGGGTTTGTGAAGGGCCGATCTTGTCTCCTGAACCTGATTGACTTCTTTGAATCAGTCTGCAGAGCTGTGGACAAGGGTAAGGTGGTCCACACAACCTATCTAGACCTCACCAAGGCCTTCAACACCATCCCCCACTCTGGAATCATAGATAAACTTACTAAGCTGGGCATTAATCCCTATGTCACTCGATGGGTTGCCAACTGGCTTAATGACAGAACCCACTCTGTAAAAGTAGCCGACTCCAAATCAAGCTCCAGACAAGTGACAAGTGAAGTACCTCAGGGTTCAGTCCTGGGACTGCTCTTGTTTGGCATCTACTTCTCTGAAGTACAGACCAACACTAAGGGACTCTGGCTAGCAAAGTTTGCAGATGACTGCAAACTGGGAGCCATTATTGAATCCCCAAATGATGTGGATATTCTACAAAAGGGACTTACAGAAACAGATGCTTGGTGCCAGAGCCATGGGCTCAAGCTCAATGCCAAGAAATGTATAGTTATCCCTTTCAAAAAAACGTGTACCCATGAATTACCACATAGGTGACAGTACACTAAACACCAAAAGTGTGATAAGAGACTTAGGGACACAGGTGGACAGTGATCTCACCTTCGATAACCATATCGCCACAACAGTCAGGAAATCCTTCTATGTGGCACACCTCATCACTAAGGGCTTTTCCTCCAGAAAAAAGGAAGTCATTGTCCCACTGTACTCATCCCTCATTAGACCCATTATAGAATACAATGCCTCATTTGGTATGTACCTCTCAAGACATCTGCAACAACTGGAAAAGCCGCAGAAATACCTCACTAAAAGAATCACAGGCTTAAAGCAGATGCCCTATGCTGACCATCTAAAAAAACTCCACCTATACTCTGTCGCATATCGTCTACTCAGAGGCAATCTCTGCTTAACATACAAGGCCATGTCAAACCCAGAGCTGTTGGACATGCTACACTTAAAGAAATCCCAATCCCTCAGAGATACACGCTCCAGGGATCTAAACCTTGTCATCACAATGAACAAAACATGCTGGAGGGATGGGTTTCTGACCTAGGGACTCCCCAGACTCTGGAATAGACTGCCCATACATGTCAAGCAGAGCGCCTCTTTAGCCCTCTTCAAAAAGAACCTTGATGATTGGATGGGTGATAGGAAATTAACCCCGGGGATCATGTCAGTCACCCTGCTAGACAGGGGTCCAGGGAAGTAAATACTGTGGGAAGAAATAGACAGGGAATTCTTATGGCTAAGCTTGTATAGGCCCTAGGGGCGATAGCCTAGTACCAACCTACGAACCTATACCCTTACTTCCATGATTAGCACCTATTGCCCCTGTCCAAGAGGGTCACAGGTGGAACCTCTGGGGTGAACCTAAGCTTACCCATCCAATCGTCCAGATTGCATTTGAAGAGGGCCAATGAGGTGCTCTGTTTGACATGAAGCAGGAGTCTGTTCCAAAGGTGTGGTAACATCTGGGAGACACATCTGTCTCTCCAGCAGGTTCATAGGATCATAGGATCATAGGAAATTACTAGGCTATTGGCCCTGAGGCCCTTATAAGCCTAGCCAAGAGTTTAGCCCATGTTTAAACAAGTCAGCACCCAAAGCCCCTGTCCAGCAGGGACACAGGTGGAATCCCAGAGGTGTATGTTCTGTTTCCCATACAGTTATCCAGGTTGTGCTTAAAAAGGGATAATGAGTTACTCTGCTTGATATGGAGAGGAAATCTATTCCAGAGATGGGGGACTCCCTGAGACACAAATCTGTCCTGCCAACAAGTCCTATTGATGTCACAGGCCAGGTTGAGGTCACGCATGTGGGTTACTCGAGTGGAGCTTGACTTGCAGATATGCAGCAGTCCTATCAAGGCGGGGTCTGAGATTGCCTTGTAAGCCAGACAGAGGTCACCTCCGAGGTGTCCGTATGAGACTGAGTAGAGGGACAGGGCTTTTAACCTATCTGTGCAGGGTAGATGTTTGAGGTCCTGGATTCTCCTGGTGAGGAACCTCTGTGATCTCTCCAGCTGCTGCATGTGCTTTGTGAGGTACATCTCAAAGGGGGCATTGTACTCAATAATTGGCCTTATAAGGAAAGAATACAGGAAGGTTCTATTAATATCACATACCAGGTTGAGGTCTTTAGAGCCAGTAACCTGTGTACCATTTAACTTACAGATATGCAGCATTTCTAATAAAGCAGATTCAGAGATTGCTTTATACACAAGACAGAGATCACCTCTGAGTAGTCTGTATGAAACAGAATAAAGTGACAGTGATTTCAGATGAACCACATAGGACAGATGCTGAAGACCTTTGTGGTCTCTCCAACTGCTGCAGATGTTTGGAAAGATACATACCAAAAAGGGCATTGTACTCAATTATTGTCGTAATGAGGCAAGAGTACAGTGAGGTTATAACTTCTTTTTTTTTTCTGGAGACAATGCCTTTACTTATAAGATGAGCAATATAGAATGTCCTTCTTACCACTGTAGAGACAATTTGGTGAACGATAAGGTTGCTGTCAACCTGTGTTCTCAGGTATCTCACCACTAAATACATACTAAATGTATTGCTATTGATGTGGTAGTTAGCAGGAACATAGCTCCTACAGATGATAATACAATTTGTGTGCATTGAGTTTAAGGCCATGAGTTTGGCACTAATCATTTGTTTGTGTAAGACCCTCTTGTAGGATGTTGATATAATTTTGACATAATTTGAAGATTCTATGACTGCTCCCAGTTTGCAGTCATCAGCAAACTTTGACACCCACAGACCTTTAGTTTTTGCTTGTACTTCAAAGAAATTGATTCCAAACAATAGAGATCCCAGGACTGATCCTTGTGGAACACCACTGGTTACAAGTCTTCTGTTGGAGGTGGATTCCCCTATTTTGACTATATGGGTTCTAACAGTGAGACAGTTTGAAACCCATCTACTGATATAAGGATAGACACCTAGCTAGGTGAGTTTGGCAATGATGCCTGAGTAGGGGACAGTGTCAAACTCCTTGGCAAAGTCTAGGTAGGCTGTAGGCACAGCGTTCCCCTCATCCAGGGCCTTGGCGACTGTCTTGAAGAAGTCCACCAGATTTAACAGTCATGATCTCCCTTTGACAAATCCAAACTGATAAAGGTCAAGAGTTTGAAGATTACCTATATCTTTGTTGATAAGGTCCATTATGATTCACTCCATGACCTTGCAGATAAGGCTAGTCAGGCTAATAGGTCTATAGTTCCCAGGGTCAGTGGAAGCACCTCCTTTGTGGAAGGGAATAGTGGTGGTGTTGCTAATTCTTGTTGGAGCCCATGTTGGACACAGCCTGGGATGTTATTAGGTCCCATAGATGCTGTGTTTTTGGCCTTAGAGAGGGAGTTTATGACCTGCTCTTTATAAATATAAGGTAGGAGACGGGTGGCAGGGATGTCATGGGGTACGTGTGGTGGGGACAGGGGAGAGAAGTTTGCACAGAACCTGTTGGCCAACAGGTTAGCTATGCCCGCAGGCTCAGTATATATGTTATCATTAAGTACCAGTTTGGCATAAATATGGGCCTTTCCTTTTAGCTTACAGATGCCCTTAGTTGAGGAAGCTAATTAAGATTGGTAGTTTTCTTTGGAGGACTTCAGAAGAAGTCTTATTCACTTTTTTAAGCTGAGGAGGGAGTGTTTACAGTTTATGGCTCAATCCCTCTTACTCTTAGATAGCAATTTCTTCCTTTTATTGTAAAGCCTGTTCATGGCAGTTGTCCACCAGGCATGTTTGCTCTTCCTTGAAGAACTTGTTTTGGTCAGGTAAGGTTGAGTCAATGCAGTTATACAGGTGCTTGTATAAAGCAATGGTGTAGAACTCAGCATAGTTTCCAGTTCCATCTGAGGGGGGAGGTGCAGTGAAAATATTTATACCATCCTGTAAGAGGTGATAACTGCTTTGGAGAAGTTTTTTAGTTTAACTGCTGCTGGGGTGGTCAGGTGTGATAGTTACTTCAAATGAGACTGATTTGTGGTCAGATCTCACCAGGAAGACCTCACAGTGGGGGTACCACAGTGGTCCACATATTGGTAAGCATCAGATCCAGGATGCTGACACCCCTTGAGGGGGTAATAACCAGCTGTTCTATAGCATTAGAGTTAATGAAGTTGAGGAACCTTTAAGCAAGTGAGTTTGAGCACAAGTAATTTACCCAGTCAATGGATGGGTAGTTAAAGTCGCCCATAACCATGGTGTTCAGATGTAACTTGATAGACTCAAGTAGATCCAAATAGGCAGAGTGGGTGTCCTGCTTCATGTAGGGGTGTCCTTTAGTTGGCAATGACTTGAATAGTTGTCCTACTAACAGTTAATTGCATCTGAAGTATCTCCAGGGGATCACACTGTTTAACCAATCTGGAGGTGTATTTGTCTTTAATGAATATTAATACACTGCCTTGTTTAGTTTTCATGCCTTCGGTTTGTGGTCTGAACTTGTGGAAGGAAGTGTAATCCAGTACAGCTGGGGTGCTCTCCACAGCCTTGAACCAGGTCTCCATGACTGCACAAATGTCTGTGCCTTCCAAGGTAAGACTGCTTCTAGTGAGAGCAGTTTCAGGTTAAGACTCCTAGCATTTACTACCATAACTTTGAGGTTGTTTATAGATGGAGTTTTTATGTTGGGAATTTTGTCCTTGAGACACTGCCTAAAAATAGCACTATGGGGGTGGCAAGAGCCTTTGCCAGTAGTTGAAATTCCAGGGGGTGACAGATGAAGACCATCTCTGGCAAAGCATCGAGGTCTATCGATCATGTCATCCCAGGCTGACAGATACTGGATCCCCTTAGAATGACACCAGAAACTAAGCCAATTATTGAAGTCAATAATTTTCTGTTTGCATTGAGGCATCATCCTAGGTGAAGGTAAAATGCTGCTTAAGGCTAGGGACATACCTACCAGAGACACATAGTCCAAGAGCTCAGTCATGTTCATATAGGCCAAAGAGGTACATCTCAAGTCATTCACACCAACATGGACTATGATGGAGTCATTATGGTACCTGTTGCTGACAGACATGAGTGCATGTGTGATATAGCATATCCTGGCACCTGACAGACAGCTGACCGTGACATTTTCCTTATCCAGCCTATTGAGAGGGACATCTGTGTATTTCATGATGGAATCATCTATGAATAATATGTTTGGTTTTGTGTTTTGCCTTAAGGGCTTGACAGATGAGACACTAGTGTGTGAGCTATTACGTATATTGTGTTGTGTAGAGAAAGTATTGCATATAGTGTGCTTGTGTTTGTGTTTGGGAGGTCTCTGGTGTTTAGGTATGTTACTGGTGAGCACATCCACATAGGTAGATATGTGAGATGTGGGTTTGGGTGGAGTAGGAGGTGAGGTGTGCATGCTGTCAACCCACTCATTATCATTTGTGCTGAATGGTGTGTGAGAGAGCATGGATTTAAGGTTCTTACTATAGTTGCATCTCTCACATGTTGAGTTTGCGTGGACTAGGAGGAGAGAGTTTCGGTGAACATGAGGCAGTTGCTACACTGCCTCAGGATGTCCATGTCGACCAAGCTGTCTGGATAAACTGTGGGAAATTGTCTTTCCATAGTGTTGGGTAAATTTATATGGCCAGGAATAGAGGTCACACTTAGGAATGGCTAGTGGGTGAGAGGTGTGTTGGTACCTCTGAGGCTCGGCTTAGTGTTTCATCTGACAGTAGAGCAGGGACATGAAAAATCTCTGGACGACCCCAAGCAAAGTGCTAAGGGAAAATTTAACAAGCAAAACATTTGCGTCTGTAACCACCGATGGTAACCACCACTATGCAGAAGTGCACTATGGTGCAGTACACACAAACAAGCACAAACACTGGGCTTAAATAAAACAAGAAATAACCCTTTTACCTCATATTAGGAAATAAGGATGATCTCATTGAGCTCTGGTCCAATTACTCTCGATTAGATGGGACCCAGACAGCACTCTTCTCCTGCAAAGATGCAGAAGGGCCTTTGACAACAAAGATGGCTTGAATTTGATGTTCAGATGTTACAAAAAAGTCCCAGAAATAGCAAACCTGGAACTAGGCTATGCTACAGCTGAACTAGTACAATATACAGTAAAATTTGGCAAAAAAACAGTTCAGACAATTCAAACAGACAATAGAATGCAAATACAAATTAAAGGACCAATATAAGAGCAAAAACAGACACTTATAGTTAGTTGGAAGCAATGGATGCCTCGGATCTTTTAGTATCGCAGTGAAGAGCTGGTATTAGTGCTCAAGTGATATCAGTCTAGATTCAGTAAGTCTGAATCTAGCCTATGCTATAAAATGCAGACATACTAGAAATTCAAAGTGCAGCAAATCACAATCATAGCAGTAAAATCAGTTTAAATAAAGCAGCAATTCACTAGCAATTCCCAGCTTAGAAGGTTATAGGCCACACGGTCCTGCCACAAGAGTCTAGACCACAAACCTTCCTAATGTAAATCAACTGGTTTTGGAGCCCAAGTGCTTAAGCCAGAACTAAGTCACTTTCAGAATAACAGATACAATGAGCCTTCGACCAGCAATTCCCAGCTTAGAAGGGTGTAGGCTATCCTCTCCTGTCACAAAAGTGTATACCACAAATTTTCCTAATGTAAAATAACTGGTTTGGAACCCAAGTACTTAAACCAGAACAAAGACACTTAGAACAGCAAGCACAGTAATCCTTCACCCAGCAGTTCCCAGCTCAGAAGGGCAGAGGCTACCCTCTCCTCCCACAAGAGTGCGGACCACAAACCTTCTTAATGTAAAACAACTGGTTTGAAGCCCTAATCCTTAAACCAAAACTGACAGACTTAGAGTAGCAATTACAATTTAATCAGGCTACTAACAAGCAGTAATAAATGCAGCAGAATAAATGTAATTGAACACTTTTAAGAACAAGCAGCAAAATTAAAATAAAATAATAAAGTACAAAGAGACACAGGTAAAGAAAAGCAGATGAATAATGTGTAATTATTTAGTTAAGTAGAAAGGGAGGAAACAGAAGATAATTCAAGGTTAAGAAAGTAAGGGGGTGGGCCTTCCAAAATTATCTCATTGTACTCAGTAGAATGAACTGATGCAATGAGACTAGGAGGAGTGTCCAATATCAAGTCTATAGTAGAGGTGGGCAACTCAAAAGCCAGCAAATGTTAAGAATAAAGTAACACTTGGGTGGGTGGGTGAGAAAAATAAAATGGAGACAGAATCAGAATCTGTACATTTATCTTCATGCTGGGTGACTTCACAGACAATTAATTTGTCCTGTCCCTGTTCCCATCCTACCCAGCAGCACACCTTAGTTAAAGTCAGTATTGCTTATGCGATTCTCAGTTTCTCCTATGGCACTCTGTAGAAAGATGCTTTTGTTACCTGAATTTCAGTCTGTTGGCATTTGTCCTGTTAATCTGCTATGTAGCTCTTCTTGCTATTCCTCCTCACTGAAGGCTGACATCCAAAGTAAAGAAGTAGTACTTCTTTGGTAAGCATTGGTTCCTCAGGTCTCTTATCAATTAAAATAATGACATTTGAACTTTGAAAGATTTCTTGAAGGTCTTAGGTGACATTTTGGACTTTGGTTATGAAGATATCTACTGAAACGTTAGCAATCACTTTGAACAATAGAATGGGATGGTATACACATCCCTTACAAGTCAGTATGCTGCATAATATATTATGTTTTTAACCATAATCAATACCTCATTGAAAATGTTTCTGTGCTATCCTCAGTGACAAAAGCTTATACTTTAACACTGTTAACTAGTCTTTTAGAATGGCTGGAACTGTTTAAATGCCACAGTGTTTTTCCATAGAATATTGTTTTATCCTTACATGCATCATCATCATCATCATCAACCCCTTTTCCTAGTTTTCTACATGAGGTTGGAGTATAACATCAACTATCACCACATCCTTTGATTCAGTGCTACTCTCCTACATTCTTCAACAGTCATGCCTGATTGTCACAGGCCTTCTCTCATGCAGTCCATCCACCTCCCACCTGGATTTCCTCACTTCCTATTGCCTTCTTTGTGTGTAACCTGGATCTTCCTCACAAAATCATCTTTTGCTTTCATATTTCCTGAACCATCAAAATATGTTATCTTTCATCTTCTCTGGAAATGAAGCTACTTTAACTTCTGCTCTGATGTCATAATCCTTTGTCTGTCCCACAGTGTACATCCGACCACCCATCTCAGGTACTTCATCTCCATCACCTCTAGCTTCCTTAACATCTCTGCATTTACTGACCAGGTTTCTGTACTGTACAAACATACTAGTCACACTTCAGTTTCTTTGGCATTCTTCTGTCACACACTGTCCCTGACACTCTGTGTCTATTGGCTGTAGCTCCCCTGATTTTACCTTTTGACCTCCTCATTCAGATTTTCCTTCTCCACACCCCCTCTGAGATACTTGAAACTATTAACCTATTCCACTGGTTTGCATTCTGTCTACGTTTTTACCCTCTTTTGATTTCCCCTTTTTGCTGCTATGATAAATGTCTTGTCTGTACAAAGTTTCATCCCATGTTCTGTAGTCTTGCATTCCATTCCCCTATAACTTGCTGAAGTTCTTATTCACCCTCTGCTTGTAATGATATATTGTTTGCATACAGCAACTTTGCTAATCTGTTCCCATAAACTGGTTTGCAAATCTAGCCATCACCAGTAGAAACAGCAGTAGGCTCAGAGATGAACCCTGATGTAAACTTATTCTCACTGGTAGCTCCCATGTGAGACCAAACACTGTTTGTACTTGTGTCATTTTGTCATTTTTTTCATAGCCCACACTAATTCTACCAATGTTTCTCTGACTTTGAACCATCAAATAAATGTCCAAATCAGCTTTCTTGGGACCTTGTCATATGTTTTCACCAAGTCTGGGAATGTCCAGCTGAAGCATACCTGGTACAGCTAGCACCCTGTGCAGGCATTATGAAACAGCACCCCACCCCTTAGCTTTTCAAGTGAAGAGCAAAAGAAAGCTTCACTGTAATAAGTGATGGGCTTATTACAATTAGATTTATGCACCTCCCAGTAAAAAAAAGGATGTTCCTTCTACTAGTCACTTGCATGACACAAACAGCCCTCCCTCCAGCCCCATTTCTGTGCCTTACCCCAACCCATCTATGACAGTACCTACTCTGGGCCAGTAATCAAGGAGCCTCAATCATCACCAGTGACACTGGTGATGGATGGCCACTAGGAGCAAAAATGTAGTCACACAGTTTATTCAAATGCAGCTTTCTGCACAAAGCACAATTTCCCTTAACAGCACACAGGGAGCACTCTCCAGACCTTGGGTTTGACTTTCTGTCTCTCTCCAGGACCCAAACAAGACTCCACACTGACCACTTTGGAGGTCTGAGTCCCTGCTCCAAGTAGATGACACATGACACACACACACTTGGGTATCTGATTTGCGCACACACACACACACACACACACACACACACACACACACACACCTGGAAAAGGCTAGCACAGATTTACCAGCCGTGCCCCCTCTGCCCAGACTATAATGTATTTATGATGCCACGAGTCAGCTACTCTAAGGATCTTACAAGGGTACCCGATTATACTGAGTAAAATTAATACTAATACAAATGTTAGAGTTTGACCAATGCAGCATGGCTTTTAGGAGCAGCCACCATTTCACTAAAATAAGCATAAGTACTCTTAAGATATTAAAAGTATTCTGTAAAAGACCATCCACAATGAAAGACATAGAACTATTTAATAATAAATAATAGCATAGAAAACTTGAGAATACTGAATATCTAGTTACAGTAAACACCAGAGTTTCAGCTACATGAGATATAAAAAAATAACACAGTTGGATAGATTCATCACACAGATGCAGAAAAACAATACTTTACTAATCTCATTATATTTTCCTGACTGACTAAAGAATTACTGTTCCCTAGTTAAGTTACTTACTACAGAAAGACAAGATGAAGTGTGTTGAGTTTCTTACTACAGCAAGGCAAGATGAAGTGTCAGGTTGTGTGTGCAATATCTCTGAGAGATCATTCCTATCAGATTCTGGAAGGCAAACTGTTGCTGCAAGATTTTTGTCATGTCTCTCACTAATATCTAAAGAATCATTTCAGTGCTGGTTATAGAACAATATCACATCTGGACACCTGACTCAGGTACAGTACACACTCAGAACTTTGCTAACATCTCTTGCAGCATCTGAAATCTACAAAACAATTGCAAAAACTTCCACCCTTCCAGGGTAACAATTAGTACACCCCTAAGGGCAGTGCAGTAAGATTCTTAGTCCTGTTTTCCCAGACATTTTTGTCTCTGGCTGCAGTCAGACTTGTAAGATAAAATATTTAGGGCCTAAGCCAACCTATTTAATTTTCAACCTATTTTTCAAAATTAGCTGGACTGAGATTAAACTTTTCCCTTCCAGAATTTTCATTTAAAACATATACATTTAATCAGTTATAATAATAATACTGTCCGACATAACATGTATTTCCCTTGGCATATGTTACATGTGCACTGTCCTACTCTTCCTGGCACAGTTGGCACTACCTGGCACTACCGATCCAGCTGGACTGTTTTTCATTTTCAGATGTTTATCAAGTATCTGCCTTACTGCTGACTATTGAGTTATGCATTCTACCACCAGATTTCCTTATGTACTTTATTTCTATACCTGGATGGTTGGATATCGCCTCTATATTATTTGCATAAGTTGTCTTGAGATACTGCTGTTCTTCTCAACTTCCAGGTCTTTGGCCTAGTCTCTGTTGGCCTTAGTGCTTTCCCTGACCATTGCTTACAGCTGATTGTGGCCACCAGAGATTTATGATGTGAGGAAGCTGTTTCAGTGGGTGATGACTTTGCAAACTCTGATTCTACCCTGTCCTTTCCTCACTAGGAGGAGGTCTGCCTGAGTTATGGAGTTATTATGTCAGTACCTGAGTTGCATGCTGGCCATTTCCCAAAAAAGTCTATATCGGCCTCTTCTTCTTTATTTCTGTAACCCCACCCTTGTAGATTCAGGCAGTCCTCATATCCTGTTCTGTCTGCTCCAGTGTGAACATTGTCATTCCCCCATTATCAAGATCAACATATGATGTTGTTTGCATGTATCCTAAAGAGAATTTCACATCTATAGATACAGTCAATGCCACCTAAGCAAGCAATTGTTCAAACCAGTTTGTTCAATATAATATATGGTAAGATAAGTGTTGCTTTCCACTGTTTTGACTATAGTACTGCACTGATATAAGTGCTATGAAGTTAACATTTCAATCATATACAATATGCAGTAACATAACTGTGTTCTTCATTTTAATGCAAAGCATTATTAACATTGTAAAACATAACACGTGCAATCAAGGATATAACATTTTTTTAAATAAAATCATTTATATCAATACAACATAGTTTTTTTTTCTCGGCTTTAGCAAGGTCTGGAATATGTTGCTATCTTATTAAATAATGTATTGTTCTATAATGAAGAAATTATGTCATATTATACAGAACAGTTAAAGGTAATTAAAACTAATTAAGGTAATTAAAACAAATTACTGCATCAATAAATAATTAAAAAATTACATGGTGAATGAAAACAACTGCCACTTAAAACATTTAAGCTGTAGAGCATTACATGGTGAAAGGAAAGAACTTTCTGTGTTTAAACATTCAAGTTTTATAGCTTGGCATGACAAATGCAAAGGTCTGAAGGAACATTTATTATCAAAGGAGGAGAAAAGTATTAAATTAAATTGTTACTGTTTTTCTTGTGACATCAGTAGGTGAGAAACGTCAAATGCAATTACATTTTTTCTTCCTGTAGAAGAAAAAGCTACAGTTTCTCCCACTCCCATTTTACGAGTTGCAAACTGCACCCACAGTATCCCTTAACAGCCTCCATGAGATGTAGTCTCACCTGTTTCATTTAGTGTTTTGCCTAGTAACTTCCTATTTTAAGAGAAATTTCATGATGATGGGTCATGTCAGAGAAGCACTACCTTACAGTATGTAACTTGGTGTCATTAATTTGTAATAAAGGTGATTAAGCAGTGAACATGACTTGTATGACTGTGGGATCAGTTTTTTTTTAAATGTTTACCAGCTCAAGAGGCTAAATGGCTTTAAGGCACCAGATTTAAGCTGGGTGATGTAAATAGATGTACATGCCTTTAAATAATTCTGAAGAACTGCTAACATGAAGAGAGAAATAAAATATTTAGTATATCACAGAATATGCCAGCACTAGAGAAAAGGGAAATTTCTCTTCTTAAAAGAAGAGGTAAGTGTTGACCTTTACCCCAGGTGACCAATGAACCTTTGAAGGAATATGCCATTGCCTTTGACTGCTTATTCTCAGCCTAGATAAAATGTCCACAAATATATGGCTACTACTAATAAAAAAGACTTGACATATAGACTAAGCATCTCCCTGCAAATCTTAACCCAGGGTAGTAACTTGTTGTCTATGTATGGCATTCACAGAACAACAGTACCTAAATATTTTTAACCACACAAGGCATAGCCAAGCATCCAATAACAGAAAACATTTCAACATTTTTCATTTTTTAATAGTTTCACAAACTCTGCTACATTGATATTTTGTAGTACTGAAGAATAAGTGGGTGTAGGGTGAATAATGTTTTTTACAACATATTCTGAATCTTACCTGAGTTTGACATAGAAGGATCTACTGGGCAAGGTCAAAACTTATATTTTTTGTTTTCTGGAAATAATGGTGAATGCTTTAAGTAACAATGTATAGCAAAACATCATTGCTGTCATTAACAAACGGAAACCAGAGTTTGCCTGCTTTACTGACTGATGTAATAGTTAAGTCCTGAATATTATATAAGGGCCTGCACCTGAAGAACCATTTAGGAGAAGTAAATCTGAGGGGCTGGCAGTCAGTTCTTGTATCCTGAGGAGATACAGTACAGCAGATTATCTTAATAGAAAACAAAGACTGGCTATAGCAATTCTTTCAGTAACCATTTGAAATATTGGGACCTCAGTCAGCAAGTCTTATAATGTCGTGACTGAAGAGCTAAAAAGAAACAGACTTGCATATTTTAAGTCTGAGATGGGCATTTCTTGAAATAGTCAATTTTCTCTGCAGTATAGTGATCTCAGAGTTAGTATATATATATATATATATATATATATATATATATATATATATATATATATATATATATATATATATATACATATATATGTTCAGGGGTGTGGGGGAGCTTGTCCCCTACAAAAAAGGAGAAGAGCTATGTTCAATATCCTCTACAGTTTCAATGTTTTATTTTTTCAGCATGTTGGCTCTTGGTGTTCTGATATTTTAATAGTTTTAATAGGGAGTCAATTCCTTCATTTGGAAATTGTTTGTAGACAGCAAGGACATGAAATTTGTAAAACCCTGGGGTAGCAAAGAGGTATTCTGTATGTTCACAAACCAGGGAGAACGAGTATACAGAATTGCCCATCACAAGTGCAGATGGTGACCTTCTAGATATTGAGGTT
Organism: Protopterus annectens; assembly: GCF_019279795.1. NCBI lineage: Eukaryota > Metazoa > Chordata > Ceratodontiformes > Protopteridae > Protopterus > Protopterus annectens. Next base: position 479,494,528 of record NC_056734.1, read on the forward strand.
TCATTTCACACTCCCCAGCATTAAGATGAGCTTTTGAAAGTGGGACCACCCACTCCATGGACTCCAAATTAAAAACAAAGATATGGCATCTAAGCCCAAGGAATTTATTGTTTCACTGTATTTGGCATTCATCAGACCTCTCATTGAGTACAATGCTGTCTTTGGTGTATACCTAACCAGGCATGTACAACAACTGGAAGGTCCACAGAGGTTCCTCACTAAAAGAATACAGGGCATAAGTAAAATATCCTATGCAGACCACATCAACGCCCTATCCCTGTAAACTGTCTCCTACAGGTTTTTGAGGGGAGCTCTATGCCTGGCATACAGGGCATTGTCAGACCACACTCTGATAGACCTCCTGCATATCCACAAAACAAACAGCACCAGAATTACCCATTCTAAAGAGTTAAACCTTGCCTGTGATATAAATAGGACCTGCTGGGGAGATAGGTATGTATCCCAGAGACTATCTCATCTATGGAACAGGCTCCCCATCTATGTGAAGCAGAGTTCCTCCTTAACCCAATTCAAGTGCAACTTGGACTATTGGGTGGGAAAATGGAAATTCATCCCTGGTTTGGCATCTACATCTCTAATGGACACAGGTAACCTGAAAATGGTTCATCTCCCAGGCCCATGCACTTATTAAGGATATCAGAACTTGTCACAGATTTGGGATGCTTGGCTAGTCTTAAAAAGGCCATTGTGGTCATTAGCCTAGTAAACACTTGTGAACCTATGATGTGAGGTACATGACAACAAAGGGATAGCAAAGTATCAGGAAGGGTTAGCTAGTCAAAATGGGGGGGGGGGCAAAATCAAAATGAAAAAAATGAGACGCATAGCTTGAGTCTTATGAAATGAACATTTACTATAACTGCATTATAAATATGCTGTTCATGTATGATAATGTAGCCTAAGCAGTTGATTTTGAATGAATGCTTCTGTTACTGTCATTTCTTTTTTTAACAGGTTCAGTTTACTCTGGGCTCTAATAATGCTATCCAAATTCTTTTGAATGGTGGCAACGTCTCATTTTCATACTCTCCAGGTAAACATTCCATTTAATTTGTTCACCTCACTTATTAATCTTTGCTGGGTAACTGCTGGTGTTGTGTTATTTGGATTAATGATATCTAAAACAACTTTTGGAAAACACTTCTTTGATTGCATTTGTCACTCATTGTATTTGATATCAGTGCATTGTGCTGTTTATGGTAAAATAAAAATCCATTGTTCTTCATGTCTGAGTTTAACTTACTAAACTATATAGCTAGACAGGTGGATGGGTAGGTTGCTAAAGACAGGCAGATGGCAAGACAGCGAATATATTTTCTCCAAATGGCTACAAGGTTTAAAGTTGAAGACTATTCTGTCAAAACTGACAGAATGAATAGTGTTTCTGTCAAGACAGTTTGTAACTTCCATGTTAGATACAATAAGCAGGGAGAAGTATGGGGCATGGGTTTAGGGTCCCTGTTGTTTGTCCCTGGCCATATGGTTGACAAACAAAAAGGAACCTAGATCACCAACATCCTGTCATAGTGGAGAAGAGTAAGGAGGTGATTGTGTGGCTTTCTCACTTTCACTGTTTTCTCTGAGCATGAGTAATCTCAAAGTTGCTATGTACATAGTCTGGGGGTATTGGGGCTTACCTCTACAACAAGGGGGGAGGTACAGAAGTTGTACCCACTGTAAATATAATTTTATGTGTTTTGTTTGCTGTTGTCCTGCCTAGTCTTTAGACATTTTGGGTTTGAGTTATCATGAGCTGATTATGCTTTGATTTGAATTATTATGAGTTAATTAAATGAGATGTGATTTTTTTATAGTGGACCCCATGAGTAAATTTACTTAAATTAAAAGCAAAGAAATACAGTCATATTGAATTGAACATTAATTCTAAATTCCCTACAGCCAGACAATCATTTCCTTATACAAAGCCAGATCTCAGATACATGGTAGTCAGTCACCTTAAAAGATCTCACCGTAGTACTGTTGCTCTGTTATATCTGTTTTCTACTACTGTCATTACCTAGAGAAGTCCTACTTGTATGGAAGGTAGCATTAGTGATGGGTAATTTTCTATGTATACCATTAGTTTATGGTGAAATGACAGTAACTGAATTGTAACATTGGTTCACAGGCAAGTACTAGGCTAGCTACTCTTGTAGGCCATTTTAAGCCTAGTCAGCTTCCTTTCAAAGGTGAGAATCAAACAAACACTGTACCATGTGTCTGTAAGGTAAACACCTTAACCATTATGCAAATCCCCGTCCTCAACATGATATAGATAAAGCCTTTGAACATTGATCGTTACCATTACTTAGTACATTAATGTGTTTTTTAAAAGAAATTTCTTTTGGAAATGTTTAAATGATTTCAAGTGGAAACTATGTGAATGCAAACAAACAAAAAAGCATTATGCTATTTTAATAATTTAACATAGTCATTCCCATAAAGGATGATTACCCTGCTGAGTATGTCTCACAGTTGCAATAAATCCTTTTTTTTTTTTACTTGTCTATCACCTGATAAATGCACAATATGTTTTACAAGTTTTTCGGTAATCAGAAAAGTGTGTTACATTTCTCATGTTTTAAATTGTTGCAGAGTGCTGATGCTTTATAAATCATTGTAAAACAACTGATAACTAATTCTATTTTCTCTCGCATTTTTAACAGATCTTCAGACAGATTTCTACAATGGTACTGATCTCTACATAAAAAGAAATGATTCGATAAATATAACATTTAGTGGGAAAGTCTCTCTTTCATTGTCTGCTTCGTTTGGCATGATAAATATTTTGCTGTATATTCCAAATGACTACAATAATAAGACAAAGGGACTGTTTGGTAAGAAAAAGAGAATTTGTCATATAAAAGAAAATCATTTATGTTCTTCTGATTTGTCTGCAAATGCTTTCAGTGTGTAAGTTATGCAATGTATATGATTTTGGATAGTAGACAGCAACTAGGTATCACAATAAATGAACTGTTTCGAACAAACTACTTTTCACTGATGATCTGTTGTTACCTTACAATTATCTTGTGTCATGGCCTTGAAACCTGCATTAACTACCCGTGTAACTTTATCTGTTTCCTAAAATTGAAAAATGCAGTTTTTGAAACAATCATAATTAGATGCAAACTTTTTCTATGGCCACTGTTTTCAAACTGACAACTTGCCTTGCAAAGGAGTTTAGTTTTATTAAACATTCATACAACTGTGACTCATAGGATCAGAGAATCTACAAGGGTAATTAGCCTAATGCATAAACACCTTGCCAAATATCCTCCCTCGAGCTGTAACTACTTTTTCAAGGAGGGTGTGGCCCACCAGTCCAGGATTAAATCTGGGAGGAACCAGTCAGTCATCCAGGTAATGTCTGAATGAATATATTGAATCAGATTGCATTACTTGCAGTAGAAGTTTAATTAACAGAAATATGCCATGTGATGAATCTATATTTCAGATGCATTTTAGTTATTTGTAAATGAAGGTTCCACTATTAGCTATGATGTTTGACTTACTGAGAAAAATGAGGGCAACTATCACAGGATCTGTATTAGTGAGGTAAACATGGCAAATTCAAGTATCACAGGATCTGTATTAGTGAGGTAAACAAAGCAAATTGAAGTATCACAGGATCTGTATTAGTGAGGTAAACAAGGCAAATTCAAGTATCACAGGATCTGTATTAGTGAGGTAAACAAGAGAAATTCAAGTATCACAGGGTCTGTATTGGTGAGATAAACAAGGCAAATTCAAGTATCGCAGGATCTGTATTAGTGAGGTAAACAAGGCAAATTCAAGTATCACAGGATCTGTATTAGTGAGATAAACAAGGCAAATTCAAGTATCACAGGATCTGTATTCGTCAGGTAAACAAGGCAAATTCAAGTATCACAGGATCTGTATTAGTGAGATAAACAAGGCAAATTCAATATTGCAGGATCTGTATTAGTGAGGTAAACAAGGCAAATTTAAGTATCACTGGATCTGTATTAGTGAGATAAACAAGGCAAATTCAATATTGCAGGATCTGTATTAGTGAGGTAAACAAGGCAAATTTAAGTATCACTGGATCTGTATTAGTGAGGTAAACAAGGCAAATTCAAGTATCACAGGATCTGTATTAGTGAGATAAACAAGGCAAATTCAATATTGCAGGATCTGTATTAGTGAGGTAAACAAGGCAAATTTCAGTATCACTGGATCTGTATTAGTGAGGTAAACAAGGCAAATTCAAGTATCACAGGATCTGTATTAGTGAGGTAAACAAGGCAAATTCAAGTATCACAGGATCTGTATTAGTGAGGTAAACAAGGCAAATTCTAGTATCACAGGATCTGTATTAGTGAGGTAAAAAAGAGAAATTCAAGTATCACAGGGTCTGTATTAGTGAGATAAACAAGGCAAATTCAAGTATCGCAGGATCTGTATTAGTGAGGTAAACAAGGCAAATTCAAGTATCACAGGATCTGTATTAGTGAGATAAACAAGGCAAATTCAATATTGCAGGATCTGTATTAGTGAGGTAAACAAGGCAAATTCAAGTATCACAGGATCTGTATTAGTGAGGTAAACAAGGCAAATTCAAGTATCACAGGATCTGTATTAGTGAGGTAAACAAGGCAAATTCAAGTATCACTGGATCTGTATTAGTGAGGTAAATAAGGCAAATTCAAGTATCACAGGATCTGTATTAGTAAGGTAAACAAGGCAAATTCAAGTATCACAGGATCTGTATTAGTGAGGTAAACAAGGCAAATTCAAGTATCACAGGATCTGTATTAGTGAGGTAAATAAGGCAAATTCAAGTATCACAGGATCTGTATTAGTAAGGTAAACAAGGCCAATTCAAGTATCACGGATCTGTATTAGTGAGGCAAACAAGGCCAATTCAAGTATCACAGGATCTGTATTAGTGAGGTAAACAAAGCAAATTCAAATATCACAGGATCTGTATTAGTAAGGTAAACAAGGCCAATTCAAGTATCACGGATCTGTATTAGTGAGGCAAACAAGGCCAATTCAAGTATCACGGATCTGTATTAGTGAGGCAAACAAGGCAAATTCAAGTATCACAGGATCTGTATTAGTGAGATAAACAAGGCAAATTCAATATTGCAGGATCTGTATTAGTGAGGTAAACAAGGCAAATTCAAGTATCACAGGATCTGTATTAGTGAGGTAAACAAGGCAAATTCAAGTATCACAGGATCTGTATTAGTGAGGTAAACAAGGCAAATTCAAGTATCACTGGATCTGTATTAGTGAGGTAAACAAGGCAAATTCAAGTATCTCAGGATCTGTATTAGTAAGGTAAACAAGGCAAATTCAAGTATCACAGGATCTGTATTAGTGAGGTAAATAAGGCAAATTCAAGTATCACAGGGTCTGTATTAGTAAGATAAACAAGGCAAATTCAAGTATCACAGGATCTGTATTAGTGAGGTAAACAAGGCAAATTGAAGTATCACAGGATCTGTATTCGTGAGGTAAACAAGGCAAATTCAAGTATCACAGGATCTGTATTAGTGAGGTAAACAAGGCAAATTGAAGTATCACAGGATCTGTATTCGTGAGGTAAACAAGGCAAATTCAAGTATCCCAGGATCTGTATTAGTGAGGTAAACATTTTATTACCAGTAACCCTCAACTTTATGGAAAATTTGAATCTTTACCACCTATTGTGTACAGGCGAGGTAATAACCTTAAAAGCATACTAGAAAGAAATAAAAAGTTGGATATTTTCTCAAAACAGAAAGGCACGTTTTTATGTGGCCATTGTAATTGGTGTAAACTTTTAAAAACAGGGTCAACATTCCAAATCAGAGGTAAAAAATATGATATCTATCATAAAATGGATTGTAACACTAGATCTGTAGTTTACTTGGCTTTATGTGACTGCTGTCCGGCATATTATGTCGGCAAAACAGATCAAAGGTTTAAGGATAGAATATACCAACATATCTATGCAATAAGGAAAAAGAAAGAAGATAACGCTTTAGCAAAACACATCATAAACCAGAGTGGCCACAGCTTCCATTTTCTAGACATTGACCATATCCCATATAACATCCGGGGTGGGCCTCAAGCTTTATTCCTTGAAATTAAGGAATTAGAATGGCAGATTAAATTGGAAGCATTTAGTAGTCCGGGCCTTAACGAACACTGCAACATTTCCTGTATTCTTAAACTTAAGAGCTATATGAGATAACCAACATTACTTCTTCTATTACTTTGTTCTTTACTAGTTCTCAACCTCAGGTACAATTATATTAGAATTATAATTATATTAGAATAATATCTACACCTGGTCCTTGGGGCTATACATGGAGGCATGGGATTTATCATTATTATTACAGGGTTATTTCTTGTTTGTTGTAAACTATAAGGTTAGTGTAGCTTCTTCCCCTTTTCCTTAAAGGTTGCTTCCCTATTTATATACCTACATATAATTTTTACTTATAATTTTTATTTATTTTTTCTATGACAATACTACATTCTTTAAATAGTACTACATCTTTATTTGGGTTCATTCAGGTACTCTTTGTAGGTACAAATGTAGTTCAGGTCCTGAATACAGTACATAGTAGCTTTTATATATCAATTTCATATTGAAGGTTTTTGACATATGTTTCTCGAGGTTTTTCTACTTGAGACTGTCATAGTCTGTTTTGTACATATACAAAACTTTTTCACTATATAAACATTTTAATAATGCTATGTATTGGCATATTTTTCAATTTTTTAATTTTTTTTAAATGATTTCCTTCCTTCTTCGGAAGGGAAACGCTGACTGGGAATCAATTCAGATTGGTTACATACACACTTACAGTGTAAGAACTGACTTCTCTCACCTTTATCTTGGCAATAATGTAAGCCTGGATAAGGTTAATTTATATGGTAAAAAGTCTAAGATTATTAAAGTGATGTATGAATTCTTGGACAGTGGAAGTACTTAGTTAGTATTTGTGTATGTTGCTTGGTTAAGCGCTGCAACATTTAGATTGTTTCTTCCTGGATTTTTTAATTGATTGTTAATTTCAAGTGCGCAAGTCTACGCCTTAAAATGGTGATGTCATTTTAAAAAAACTTTTTAAATGGACTATGGCGCCTACTTGGTTGTTTTTTCTGATGAAGCTACTGTTTAATCAGTAGCGAAAACGCTATTTTGTTGTGTTTCAACAATAAAAAATCGAGTTAAAGTTCAATTATGTTGCTCTTTTGGACCTGGTCTTCTGACGGCTGTGCTTTCGCAAATTGAAGTATCACAGGATCTGTATTAGTGAGGTAAACAAGGCAAATTCAAGTATCACAGGATCTGTATTAGTGAGGTAAACAAGACAAATTCAAGTATCACAGGATCTGTATTAGTGAGGTAAACAAGGCAAATTGAAGTATCACAGGATCTGTATTCGTGAGGTAAACAAGGCAAATTCAAGTATCACAGGATCTGTATTAGTGAGGTAAAAAAGAGAAATTCAAGTATCACAGGGTCTGTATTAGTGAGGTAAAAAAGAGAAATTCAAGTATCACAGGGTCTGTATTAGTGAGATAAACAAGGCAAATTCAAGTATCGCAGGATCTGTATTAGTGAGGTAAACAAGGCAAATTCAAGTATCACAGGATCTGTATTAGTGAGATAAACAAGGCAAATTCAATATTGCAGGATCTGTATTAGTGAGGTAAATAAGGCAAATTCAAGTATCACTGGATCTGTATTAGTGAGGTAAACAAGGCAAATTCAAGTATCACTGGATCTGTATTAGTGAGGTAAACAAGGCAAATTCAAGTATCTCAGGATCTGTATTAGTGAGGTAAACAAGGCAAATTCAAGTATCACTGGATCTGTATTAGTGAGGTAAACAAGGCAAATTCAAGTATCACAGGATCTGTATTAGTGAGGTAAACAAGACAAATTCAAGTATCACAGGATCTGTATTAGTGAGGTAAAAAAGTGAAATTCAAGTATCACAGGGTCTGTATTAGTGAGGTAAACAAGAGAAATTCAAGTATCACAGGGTCTGTATTGGTGAGATAAACAAGGCAAATTCAAGTATCGCAGGATCTGTATTAGTGAGGTAAACAAGGCAAATTTAAGTATCACTGGATCTGTATTAGTGAGGTAAACAAGGCAAATTCAAGTATCACAGGATCTGTATTAGTGAGGTAAACAAGGCAAATTCAAGTATCACAGGATCTGTATTAGTGAGGTAAACAAGGCAAATTCTAGTATCACAGGATCTGTATTAGTGAGGTAAAAAAGAGAAATTCAAGTATCACAGGGTCTGTATTAGTGAGATAAACAAGGCAAATTCAAGTATCGCAGGATCTGTATTAGTGAGGTAAACAAGGCAAATTCAAGTATCACAGGATCTGTATTAGTGAGATAAACAAGGCAAATTCAATATTGCAGGATCTGTATTAGTGAGGTAAACAAGGCAAATTCAAGTATCACAGGATCTGTATTGGTGAGGTAAACAAGGCAAATTCAAGTATCACAGGATCTGTATTAGTGAGGTAAACAAGGCAAATTCAAGTATCACTGGATCTGTATTAGTGAGGTAAATAAGGCAAATTCAAGTATCACAGGATCTGTATTAGTAAGGTAAACAAGGCAAATTCAAGTATCACAGGATCTGTATTAGTGAGGTAAACAAGGCAAATTCAAGTATCACAGGATCTGTATTAGTGAGGTAAATAAGGCAAATTCAAGTATCACAGGATCTGTATTAGTAAGGTAAACAAGGCCAATTCAAGTATCACCGGATCTGTATTAGTGAGGCAAACAAGGCCAATTCAAGTATCACAGGATCTGTATTAGTGAGGTAAACAAAGCAAATTCAAATATCACAGGATCTGTATTAGTAAGGTAAACAAGGCCAATTCAAGTATCACCGGATCTGTATTAGTGAGGCAAACAAGGCCAATTCAAGTATCACCGGATCTGTATTAGTGAGGCAAACAAGGCAAATTCAAGTATCACAGGATCTGTATTAGTGAGATAAACAAGGCAAATTCAATATTGCAGGATCTGTATTAGTGAGGTAAACAAGGCAAATTCAAGTATCACAGGATCTGTATTAGTGAGGTAAACAAGGCAAATTCAAGTATCACAGGATCTGTATTAGTGAGGTAAACAAGGCAAATTCAAGTATCACTGGATCTGTATTAGTGAGGTAAACAAGGCAAATTCAAGTATCTCAGGATCTGTATTAGTGAGGTAAACAAGGCAAATTCAAGTATCACAGGATCTGTATTAGTGAGGTAAATAAGGCAAATTCAAGTATCACAGGGTCTGTATTAGTAAGATAAACAAGGCAAATTCAAGTATCACAGGATCTGTATTAGTGAGGTAAACAAGGCAAATTGAAGTATCACAGGATCTGTATTCGTGAGGTAAACAAGGCAAATTCAAGTATCACAGGATCTGTATTAGTGAGGTAAACAAGGCAAATTGAAGTATCACAGGATCTGTATTCGTGAGGTAAACAAGGCAAATTCAAGTATCCCAGGATCTGTATTAGTGAGGTAAACATTTTATTACCAGTAACCCTCAACTTTATGGAAAATTTGAATCTTTACCACCTATTGTGTACAGGCGAGGTAATAACCTTAAAAGCATACTAGAAAGAAATAAAAAGTTGGATATTTTCTCAAAACAGAAAGGCACGTTTTTATGTGGCCATTGTAATTGGTGTAAACTTTTAAAAACAGGGTCAACATTCCAAATCAGAGGTAAAAAATATGATATCTATCATAAAATGGATTGTAACACTAGATCTGTAGTTTACTTGGCTTTATGTGACTGCTGTCCGGCATATTATGTCGGCAAAACAGATCAAAGGTTTAAGGATAGAATATACCAACATATCTATGCAATAAGGAAAAAGAAAGAAGATAAGGCTTTAGCAAAACACATCATAAACCAGAGTGGCCACAGCTTCCATTTTCTAGACATTGACCATATCCCATATAACATCCGGGGTGGGCCTCAAGCTTTATTCCTTGAAATTAAGGAATTAGAATGGCAGATTAAATTGGAAGCATTTAGTAGTCCGGGCCTTAACGAACACTGCAACATTTCCTGTATTCTTAAACTTAAGAGCTATATGAGATAACCAACATTACTTCTTCTATTACTTTGTTCTTTACTAGTTCTCAACCTCAGGTACAATTATATTAGAATTATAATTATATTAGAATAATATCTACACCTGGTCCTTGGGGCTATACATGGAGGCATGGGATTTATCATTATTATTACAGGGTTATTTCTTGTTTGTTGTAAACTATAAGGTTAGTGTAGCTTCTTCCCCTTTTCCTTAAAGGTTGCTTCCCTATTTATATACCTACATATAATTTTTACTTATAATTTTTATTTATTTTTTCTATGACAATACTACATTCTTTAAATAGTACTACATCTTTATTTGGGTTCATTCAGGTCCTCTTTGTAGGTACAAATGTAGTTCAGGTCCTGAATACAGTACATAGTAGCTTTTATATATCAATTTCATATTGAAGGTTTTTGACATATGTTTCTCGAGGTTTTTCTACTTGAGACTGTCATAGTCTGTTTTGTACATATACAAAACTTTTTCACTATATAAACATTTTAATAATGCTATGTATTGGCATATTTTTCAATTTTTTAACTTATTTTAAATGATTTCCTTCCTTCTTTGGAAGGGAAACGCTGACTGGGAATCAACTTAGATTGGTTACATACACACTTACAGTGTAAGAACTGACTTCTCTCACCTTTATCTTGGCAATAATGTCAGCCTGGATAAGGTTAATTTATATGGTAAAAAGTCTAAGATTATTAAAGTGATGTATGAATTCTTGGACAGTGGAAGTACTTAGTTAGTATTTGTGTATGTTGCTTGGTTAAGCGCTGCAACATTTAGATTGTTTCTTCCTGGATTTTTTAATTGATTGTTAATTTCAAGTGCGCAAGTCTACGCCTTAAAATGGTGATGTCATTTTAAAAAAACTTTTTAAATGGACTATGGCGCCTACTTGGTTGTTTTTTCTGATGAAGCTACTGTTTAATCAGTAGCGAAAACGCTATTTTGTTGTGTTTCAACAATAAAAAATCGAGTTAAAGTTCAATTATGTTGCTCTTTTGGACCTGGTCTTCTGACGGCTGTGCTTTCGCAAATTGAAGTATCACAGGATCTGTATTAGTGAGGTAAACAAGGCAAATTCAAGTATCACAGGATCTGTATTAGTGAGGTAAACAAGACAAATTCAAGTATCACAGGATCTGTATTAGTGAGGTAAACAAGGCAAATTGAAGTATCACAGGATCTGTATTAGTGAGGTAAACAAGGCAAATTCAAGTATCACAGGATCTGTATTAGTGAGGTAAAAAAGAGAAATTCAAGTATCACAGGGTCTGTATTAGTGAGGTAAAAAAGAGAAATTCAAGTATCACAGGGTCTGTATTAGTGAGATAAACAAGGCAAATTCAAGTATCGCAGGATCTGTATTAGTGAGGTAAACAAGGCAAATTCAAGTATCACAGGATCTGTATTAGTGAGATAAACAAGGCAAATTCAATATTGCAGGATCTGTATTAGTGAGGTAAATAAGGCAAATTCAAGTATCACTGGATCTGTATTAGTGAGGTAAACAAGGCAAATTCAAGTATCACTGGATCTGTATTAGTGAGGTAAACAAGGCAAATTCAAGTATCTCAGGATCTGTATTAGTGAGGTAAACAAGGCAAATTCAAGTATCACTGGATCTGTATTAGTGAGGTAAACAAGGCAAATTCAAGTATCACAGGATCTGTATTAGTGAGGTAAACAAGACAAATTCAAGTATCACAGGATCTGTATTAGTGAGGTAAAAAGTGAAATTCAAGTATCACAGGGTCTGTATTAGTGAGGTAAACAAGAGAAATTCAAGTATCACAGGGTCTGTATTGGTGAGATAAACAAGGCAAATTCAAGTATCGCAGGATCTGTATTAGTGAGGTAAACAAGGCAAATTCAAGTATCACAGGATCTGTATTAGTGAGATAAACAAGGCAAATTCAATATTGCAGGATCTGTATTAGTGAGGTAAACAAGGCAAATTCAAGTATCACTGGATCTGTATTAGTGAGGTAAACAAGGCAAATTCAAGTATCACAGGATCTGTATTAGTGAGGTAAACAAGGCAAATTCAAGTATCACTGGATCTGTATTAGTGAGGTAAACAAGGCAAATTCAAGTATCACAGGATCTGTATTAGTGAGGTAAACAAGGCAAATTCAAGTATCACAGGATGTGTATTAGTGAGGTAAACAAGGCAAATTGAAGTATCACAGGATCTGTATTAGTGAGGTAAACAAGGCAAATTGAAGTATCACAGGATCTGTATTAGTGAGGTAAACAAGGCAAATTGAAGTATCGCAGGATCTGTATTAGTGAGGTAAACAAGGCAAATTCAAGTATCACAGGATCTGTATTAGTGAGGTAAACAAGGCAAGTTCAAGTATCGCAGGATCTGTATTAGTGAGGTAAACAAGGCAAATTCAAGTATCACAGGAGCTGTATTGGTGAGGTAAACAAGGCAAATTCAAGTATCACAGGATCTGTATTAGTGAGGTAAACAAGGCAAATTCAAGTATCACAGGATCTGTATTAGTGAGGTAAACAAGGCAAATTTCAGCCCTTAGGAGTCTATAAGACACTGAGTACAAAGATAAGGGTACCTTAGAAAGTACCTTAAGAACATGTTTTTTGGTGATGGTAGGGAGCATGATGGATTCAGGGATGAGTGTCATCAAAATATGGGTTTCAGGGGAGAGGTTAGCAGTGCATTTATTTTCTAGCTTATTTCTGATATCTTTGGGATCAGAGTGAGGGACACCATTATGGAAAACTTCACAGCAATGCTGAGTAATATTTCATAGCTTTCTAATAAAGCTAAAGAAGGACTTACAGTTATCATTCACATCTAATTCTTGTCTACATTCATGGGTTGTTTTGATGATCCTTATAACACTTTTCAGTTTGGGGTGAGATTTTATTATATGTGGGAGGTTGCCATAATGGCGAAGGTGTTTACTTTATGAACATAAGGTGCATGGTTTGATTCTCACTTGGGGTAATTGGCTAGGCTTAAAATGGCCCCCAAGGGCAGTTAGCCTAGTATGAATCTATGAACCTATAATTTATATTGTCCTCAAGCAGACAAGTTCTAGTCTTAACAGTGAAGTTTAAGGAACTTTTTTTTCTCTTTTGTTACAAAGTTTATTTATGTTGATTGACCACCAGGGTGGTTATGAGACTGCTAGATCAGAGCATTTGACAAAGTATGAATAAAACTCTTTAGTATAGACGGCTGCTTATTCAGGGCAAACATTAGTGATGCGGGTAAATTTATACATTTCTTCATACAATTGCATAAGATTTGCCTTTTTAAAGTCCCTATGGGGGAATGAAGGTTCTAAGAGTAAATTTTGCAAGTTAGTGGTACGACTTAAATGGGGATAGGGAGAAACTGAGGGGTGGAACAGACAGAGACTGTATTTATCAGGACCAGGTCAAGAATATTTCAGCCTCTGGTGAGTTTGCTGTCTGTTTAATCCAGAGAATTTTGGTTTACCCAA